>NC_136701.1:24555837-24563337 GCF_947650265.1 Symphodus melops | reverse complement strand
CGAGAGGCGGGGCTACAACACCCTGGACTGTTCGCCAGCCAATCACAGGGCTGACATATAGAAACAGACACACTCACATTCACACCTGCAGGAAATTTAGAGTCACAGTTAAGCTAACGAGCATGTGTTCGGACTGTGGAAGGAAACCGAAGAGGCTCCTGTCAGACAGGGATTCAAACCAGGAACCACCACACTGTAACAGCTTTACTGTACTGCAAGTTAGTCTTTACAAACACAACATGGATATAAGGCCGGGTTGTGCGAGCAGTACTGATGGGAAGTCCTGCTATTTTCAGACTGACTCCTAAATGGCTCTTAATTTATCATCTTTTGTTGCCCATTTATTAGCTTAACTTTGCTTAGCTTTAATATTTCAATCAAACTTTTGACTTGCACAAATCCAAAAATGCAAACACAAACAGAACAGAACCAGAACTCTTTAATCCATCATCTGCTGTCTCACTCGCATGCAAACTTGCCGGCCAATCAAAACAAAGTTCTGCCATGAGCAGAAGAGGGGCTTAACCCGCCGTCTGAGCGAAGCAGCGGAAGGAAAAAGCTGGGCGCCGGCTCTCACTTTGACGAGAGTTGGCTCTTCTGATTCTCTATAAAGCATCGTCTCTCAGAGCCACATCTTTTGATCATGACACATCAGTACTACGCAGCACCTTCAGCGGTGACTAATGACGGGTCAAAAAACACCGTTTAACATCAATACCAGGCTTTGGATTGGACTTGCCTTCCAACTTCCTGCTGGAACATTTTCCTGTTTGCAGTGATAACTCAGTAAATCTTGGTGCTTTGTCCTGAACCTGGCAGCAACAATCCAGTCATTACTTGGCCACTTCTCTCATTATTGATAGGCTTTAGTGGAATCATTCATCACTTAGTTCTTCAAAGGCTGAAAGAGGCTAAAGAAACAGACTTTTTGTTTTCTGCACCATTGAGTTTTGGCTTCTCCCCCTGCCATCTGCTGCTCCCACCAGCTCTGCGTCCCGCCCCGGCTGATAAAGTGCTACTGTACATCTTCTGTTAATGGATTCCTGGCTCTCACTCCTTCAGAAGATCCTGTTTCAGTGCAGTCTCTGAGCCTATTTAAATGGGTTTGTTGAAACTTCTTTATGCGATCTTTAAGATGATTTGTCACAGGAGTTTACCCCGTTCCTATGGAGGCCATTTTCCTCTGTCACACTCAAATGATGTCTTATTGCTGTGCCTGTGTGAAACCAACTTATTTTATATACTTAGATAGTATACATATCAACGCACAGCCCTCCTCATCACATGACTTGTAGAGCATCCATCTAATGGCAGCTAACTTACTTTCAAATTTGTTTTGCACGAAGTTAAGTCTGTTGTCTTTCCAGTGGTATCTTATCAAATGTTCCCTCTTAACTGCTCTTTAAAGGAGCATTTTGTAAAATATCTACTGAATTAAATGTAGCACTTGTGTTACCAAGCGTCAGCCTCCAGGGGGCTCTCAATCAAAGGATGATGTTGATCCTGGCGGGGAATCACGGGAGTGATTCTCCCTGCTCCTGCAG
The DNA here is from genome assembly GCF_947650265.1 of Symphodus melops. NCBI lineage: Eukaryota > Metazoa > Chordata > Actinopteri > Labriformes > Labridae > Symphodus > Symphodus melops. The sequence goes on along the minus strand of NC_136701.1, from coordinate 24,561,793 downwards.
ATGAAAACTAACTCAGAGCTGAGCGTAGTCAAGACAACCGACCTGAAGAATAGAATCCAAATGTCATGTACTTGTACGCACAGCAGCAACAAACAGCAACAGTTCAGCAGCTTTCAGCAGCAGCTCACACGTCATCTTTTTATGCAGCTGTCTTTGACGTAACATCTGGTGTTTCCACGGCAACGATTAACATGCCGTGTCTGTCACAGCGACCACCACGACGACGAAGACACCTCTCGTTACAACTTTATTTCTTTATGTAGGTTTAATTGTTCATTAATTTAGATATTTTAGTGGAAGTGTTGTACATATTGTAGCTTTAATCATCATGATAAAAAGCTGAAGAGACAGGAAATGATGTGAAGTGAGACCCACATCATAAGTATAGCCTCCCTGTACACGGGGAATGCAACACAACCGCCATCAGCTGTCAGTGCCCCTTAATCACCCGAATTAGCATCAATGAATATAAAAGTAGATATCAGACTGCGACTGTCTTTGAATGATTTTCTCTGTCAGCCGATGAGAGCTGATGAAGAAGAAAAAGACGAAGGGAGCGTCAGGGCTTTATCAGGGTGAGACAGCACGGGGGAAACCCTCTGAGCAGAACGGTAAACATGACAGGATGAGGGTGATGATTGTGTGTTGTGAGTCATGGGCGAGGATATGTGATTCTGCTGAATTTAATCAATTAGCTGTGTGATTATTTGCAGGTCTGTTGGCGGGGTTCCACATAATAAGCCTCTCGCTGATTGTTTCTGCCTCAATCAGCAAATGATTCCAACAGGAAGGCTGTTGACGCACACACACACACATTTTGTATAAAAATGCAAATAACAGGTTTTTATTCTGTATCTCAGTGAAATGATTACGTGGGATGTGGTTAATTATTTGTTTCTTTCTTACTTGAATCAAAGTCTGTCCTGCTTTTGGATCTTGTCTAATGAATGTTTCTAAAAAAGAATAGACTGAAGTGCAGCTTGTTGATTAGATCAGTGGAGTCTTTGCAAACTACAGGCGATACTTTGTGAATTCAGGCTTAAAAGGGAATTAATCTGACTCGTCTTTTGGAGGCTACAGTTTAGGTCTCGGAAGTGGAAGAGCCATGAGCCAACTTGTATGATCTAGCAACAGTTAGAGCCGGTGAGGAGCGCTCTGACATTGTTGTGGTGGCGCTAAAACAGGCCCTATAAATTATTAAAGACAGTAAGTTAATATTCTAATAACTCTGTACCTTTTCAGTGTAGAGAGAGACAGAGAGCCGAGGACGTTGTTTCCACACAGTCAGAGCTACAAAATGCTGTGGCTTAGCGTGTCATCTGCTTAGAGGACTGCTTCTAGATAAGCTGTTTGTATTTTTGAATGAATGTGGTAGTTTTAATGTTTAAAAGTCACATATTCTCCTTCTCTTTAATTTCAATAAGAGTCAGAGCTCTTCTTCATCATGTGTGTGAAGTGTGTTGTTGTAAATCCACTCTGATCCTGTATTTGATCATGTCTATAAACCCCTCTATTTCAGCCCTGCTCAGAACAGGCTGTTTCTGTGTCTGTAGCTTTAAATATGTAAATGAGCTGTGTCTGACCACGCCCCCTCTCTGGAAGGGCTCGGGTGTACTCGCTGCTTTCTGGCTCCATGTCCTATTGTTTACGGTGAGAAGGCAGACTCAGAGGGCAGAACAAACACCTAGCTGTGGGAGTGTCACCCACCTGGGGGAGGGGCTACTGCCCTTTGTGATGTCATGAAGGGAAAATCCCCAAACAACCTGTTTGAGCACACATTTTCTGAAAAGTGGAGCGGGCAGAAGACAGAGAGGATGGACTTTTCTCATTATTGGGGGGGTTTGTAGACAGACATGTTTGTGTAATTGCAGAACTCACTACATATATTGACCACAAACCAATTGTGTGAACATTTTTGCACATGCATGGAATCAACGAGCAGATAAAACTGGAATATCTTCAGACGTTGTTTGTGTAAAAACAAAAATATTCATCATTCAATGAAATAAAGCTTTTTCGTCTCAGTCAGTTTTCTCATCCACCATGACAGGCGAAGCAATCGACAAATGAGTGGGGGGGGGGGGGGGGGGCACTTAAATTATTTTAAATTTTCTAAGTAGATTGTTGGCAGGACCACAAAAGGAGGAGTGAGAAGTTAAATCAAGGTGTCTTAAGATGTCAGTCACTCGTGGGCCGGGATGTGGATAAATTGACCCGAAGTCATGACTCAACAGGTATTTAATCAAAGAGTTAACGCAGCCCTGAGTGGTTGACATCCTTGAAATGACATAATGAAAGGCCTGTGGTTTGAACTCGGGCGATGACAGCAGTGAATTAAATATAAAAACACAGTGAACCTGCAGTGCACAGGGAGGTTTCTCTGCTCGATCGGTGATCAGTGTGCACATCAAAGGGGAAATAATTCAGCTCCAGCACCTGCTCACAGATGGAGAGCTGATGCGCTACAAATGAGCAACCCGAGTCACAAGTCATTTCAGCTACCGAGGCTAAAAAGGTTCCCTCTCAGGCCAATTATTGAAGCAGTTTTGCATGAAGCTCAGGCATGAAAGGGCCCTCTGAAATCCAAAGAGGTGTGGGGAGTTAGTGGAGCTGAAACACAGACTCATTTAGGAAGGACACACATTGAGCTGAAGGTGCACACACTGACGATTAAGACAGTCACAGATAAAAGTCCTTTCCAAAATGTTGACTTTAAAACTGTGTTCGCCACCTGCCTCACTAACGGTAAGAAAACATGCCGACAAAGATCCTGAAGGTATCGTCAGCTGTTTTCAAATATAACCAAATATGACCTTAAAATATTTTTATTAACTGAATCTGGCAGGAGGTTAAGATTTACCTGTTCTATGTTTCTGATAGAGCTCAACAATAACCGTGTTGCCATGGCAATTGTGAAGCGTGCATGTGCAATAGCTGCCCTGCAGAATGTGAGTAAAGTGATCTGAAGACGGCGTGTTTGCACCTGCACATCATCACGCTTTGTGAATCTGACCTTAAGACGGAGCGGATGGCGGGAGAGCAAATGATGCACAGCTTTGGAGCTTTTAGCGACCGCAATCCATTCTCAGCCAATCAGACTCTAAGTGTGCATCTCTTGTTGCCTGCGTTCTGTTTATCAGCATTCACACAAACAGCGGATCTATTACGGTCACAAATCTTCGCCAGCGTTTGGCGGGGCGATGTGGAGAAATGAGAGGCATTTGGTTGTGTTTGATTGTGGTCTCTGGGGAGAAGAAACTGGGATCTGTCTCTTCAGCCGAGCGTGACACTTCACTTCTGATTAGAGTGCAAGCAGAACTTATGACCTCTTTAGTGGCTCTTAATGAGGCTCTTAGACCGAGCCTAATGATTATTGGGAGAGCGAGCTGAGAGAATAGCATAGCGACTGGAAGGTGACGGCATCTTGTTTTCCTGGCAGGATTATGCTAAGGCCTCCGTCAGGTCTGCTACACAGAGACCAGACAGATCCCTGAAACCACTGAAGGCGCTAATGGAGAGTTTCATTTCATTTATGACTCAAATAACCCATGACTCCGTCTTTAAATACAGGCCTGTTCTGCTGCTCTGGCGGCTAAGCTGACAGGCTAGCTGACTTTAGCAGTAAAACCAATTATAAATAGACAAAAAAAATTTCAAATAACAGCCTGTGTGCTGGTTTCTCTGACAACAATGCAGCAGCCAGTATGTCCTCCTTCTAACTTTAGATTCTGCTCCTGAATGCTCTGGATCTGATTGGACCAGAGAAGGTAGGCGGGGCTTTGAAGGCCCGAGCTGTACCCGAGCTAAAAAGCCTCTGCATGTTTCTAATAAGCTCCAGCAGCAGAAAGCTGCTCAAACTAGGATCAATGTTGGAGATGCTTTTGAAACATGGAGAGAGGTTAGAACGCAGAAAGCTTTACAGAGACTGCAGTACCAATTTTAAACACAAGGCGTCAGCGTTACATCCTGCTCCTTTAAATGTTAGCATGTGATCAAACATCTTATTTTAACAAGTTTCTATTTGATTTTGGACTCCCGCGTGTTTCCTTTGATCTCATGCATCATCACAGTTTAGCAGATGGCTGTTCCGTCATGAGCCCGGGTCTGCTGAAGATTTCTGCCTGTTAAAAGGAAGTTTTTTCTTGCCACACTATGACGGATTAAGCTGGGCTCTTGTAATATAGCCATAAGTAAGGTCCTTTACCTGCTTTATGTAAACATGACAATGAGCATGGTCTTGTTACCTGCTCTTTTGTTAATGTTAACAGACAAACAGTAAGGTCCTTTACCTGCTTTTGCTTTACCTGCATGACTTGAATTTCCCTCAGGATCAATAAAGTATCTATCTATCTATCTATCTAAAGTGTCTCGAGATAACGCCTGTTATGAATTGACGCTATATAAATAAAGATTGATTGATTGATTGATTGATTGATCATTGAACAATGGCCACAGGTACTGATGGCCTCATATGTCAGTGTAATGTTCTTTTGGCAGCCTGAAGCAGAACTGAGTCATTGTAACCACCTTTTAAACTTCAGTTTGCTCAACACCCCTCACTCTCTTGAATGCACACGAATATTGGAAGCCTGCCACTTCATTTAAATTCATGATATTATAATATTTTTAATTCCCAGCGGTGTTCGATAAGCAGCAGCCAGCTCGTGTTTTACTGCGAGCGGCTGGACATCAGTCCATTGTCAGATTTTCACCCGGGCTCAGAGGTTTTGTACATTTTCAGGGATGTTTATAAAATTGTGGCAGCACTTCAATAACTCTTTGACACCTGAGGGATGAAGTCTCCCGAGCTGTGGAGGAGGCAGAGCGGGTACTCAGTCGATCATGCTGCTCGGTCCTGTTAAATGATCAGATTCTCTCTCTCTCTTTGTCTTTCAGGCCAATAAACTTCGAACCAAGACTCTGCGCAACACGCTCAACCCCGTCTGGAGTGAGACCCTGACTTACTACGGCATCACCGACGAGGATATGGTCCGCAAAACACTCAGGTAACCTCGACTCGCACAACCTGCAGTGTGTGTGACCAGCATGATTATATCTCGGCCTGGTCTGCTGTATTTTGACCATCGGAAGGAAGAAAGAGGAAGGAAGGTCTTTCCTTGTTCTGCTGTATTTTGGCCTCTGCAAGGAAGGAAGGAAGGGAGGAAGGAAGGAAGGAAGGAAGGAAGGGAGGGAGGGAGGGAGGAAGGAAGGAAGGAAGGAAGGAAGGAAGGGAGGGAGGGAGGGAAATAAGTCTGCTTTGTTCTGCTGTATTTTGGCCTCTGCAAGGAAGGAAGGAAGGAAGGAAGGAAGGAAGGAAGGAAGGAAGGAAGGAAGGAAGGAAGGAAGGAAGAAAGGAAGAAAGAAAGAAAGAAAGAAAGAAAGAAAGAAAGAAAGGGAGGGAAATAAGTCTGCTTTGTTCTGCTGAGTTTTGGCCTCCGCAGCTGAATTTGTGTTTTGAAAGTTTTCATTAAAATGATTTTTTCGGGAGCGTTGAGATTTGTCAGCTTCTCTTCTCTCTGCTTTCTTTTTATTACTGCGTCTTTTTTTTCATAACAAACATTTTAGCCTGCCATGACTCTTTTCATTTTTTATCCCATGCATCCTTTTTTTTCCTTTTTTTTTCCTGAAATGTTTTTCTTTATGAAAGCTGAGCCTGTGAAAGCCTGGGATCAGGTAAACAGCAGAGGGATCCTTTATTGGTGTAACCTCCAACCAACGTTTTTTGATTGGGTCAGAAAACGTTCAGCGTTGTTTATTTTCTTACTACGACATCTGAGGAAAGACTTCAAACCTGGAGCACAGACGTGTATTAACATGAGTTATACAATAGAGGTGTTACTTCACTCTTCTTAGCTCCGTTATTTTTACCAAAGTGTTAGCTGTGAGCTGAAGGAGGTTGTGTAATCATATGTGAAATCTTTTTGAGGCCACAGCACACCGTACTTTATGTCCAAGT
>NC_136701.1:24358337-24550837 GCF_947650265.1 Symphodus melops | reverse complement strand
TGAAACTGAGGGAGGAACGGCGTGCCACTGGCGAGATGAGCACCGCTAATGAGACCGCCGACGTGTAAGTGAGCGTGCAAAAAGGGATGAATGAGAAACACCCGTGTGTTCACTTTTTACACACATTTAAGGCTAACTTTTCCTTTTTATATCTCGAAATCGAAATGTCTTGATCTTCACTTGTAAGCTGAATTTTGTTATCTGTGAAGTGTAATAAAATATTTTTGACCAGAAATAAGCCAAATATGCCAGCAGGGATTTGAGTTTTTTGTAGAGAGTCAAAGGAGGCCAGTTAGACATCAATCAATATTATTTGTATTCCTAACAACTTTTTAAAAAGCAGGTAAAAGGCCTTCCTTATTGTTAAATTACAAAGATCTTAATCTTTCATGAGTGTAGCACTTTTAGCAAAACTTACTGTGGCAAGAAAAACAAACCCAGACTCATCACGAACAACCTGCAGCAGGCTTGAACACGGGATAAGATGCAGGACGAGGGATAACGACGTGCTAGCTGGAGCTCAACATATTCACAGTAGGAAGAAAATAACGCAGAAGAACTGACGGACACACTGAAAACTTGATGAAGCCCTTTCATTACAGAAGAAGAAGAAGACGTAGTCTTTAAAATACCGTCCTAAAAAGGACGGTATTTTTGGTGCGGATTGATAACTCGTTGGTGTTTTCATAGCCTTCAGCTAAATAAGGAACACTCGTCCGGCTGGTTTGCATGATGTGACTGGCTGAATCCTTTGAAATGCTTTTTTTTTTTTTTTTCCTAAAGCAAACAGTGGATGGATGGAAAGCCTCTGCCGTCAGTAAATAAGCTCTTCAACCTGCTCTCAGTGAGGAAAGATGTGGAGCGTCAGCCCATCATAGCGTGCAGCTTTTACAGTCACTGTAAGAGCTGCATGTTCCTGTCAAACTCCATAACTGTATGTATTTTTAGGGGGACGTCTGCTCCGTCTCAGTTTGGTTTCTGTGGCCATTCTCTTTGTCAGATATCTCGACCACGGAGCCGAGAGTAGAAAGTTTGGCTATTTTCACACAGAAAAGCTTCAAGGCAAACTGATATGACCGAGAGCGAGCTCGGGGCTGAAAGCTTTCCGCTCCGCTCGCTCCTGAAGAGGAGGAGAAGACGTTCTGTCTGAACACAGGATGCTGTTTGCTGTGCTGGAGAGAATAAAGCACAAGCCATTTAATCACAGAGCAGCTCCGAGGGGCCTCTTATTGATGGGCTTTGGCGTACAGTGGAGCTTTTCGACTGGCTCATCCAGCTCATAAAACACGCTGACAGTAGACCTGTGGAGTGGATCAGTCACATGTTGAAAGAAAACAAAAAAAACCTATTAGTTAATGTTTACTAAAGTCTAAAACCTTTCTTCCAAATTGAGACCTTTTTAATCAACCAAACAACCTCCAAATCAACCTGCTTCAAATTCAGTTTTTAATGAAATAGAGGGATGAGAGATGGCGACCAACATCCCCCCCTCCTCCTCCATCCATGCACGCTCCAAAGCGTTCAAAGTGCTCGACCTCATACCCGCAGAAACTCGCATGCTCTCATGCAACTCAGAGCTGGAGCTGGAATTCTTAAATATTTTCAATATTCAACATCCTCACGTTGGAGAGCCGTGTTCTGACTGCCATCGTGACCATTCACATGCTGTCTTTGCCATCCTCCGCTCTCAGTCTGCCTTTAGCATTGGCAACCAGCGAGCAGCAACAGGGGCTGCAACAGTGTGAAGGCCAGCAGCTCAATCTGCCAATGAAACTTGGCTCTGCCTCCCAGTGAAATACATTTCCCTACTCCCTCGGCTCAGTCAGGAATCGAAAGGTCTCAATGTAAGCGATGCCCACTAATTGGTAGCTCACCGTGTCAACATTGTTGAGAAACAGTGGGTTTAATTCTGTATTTTTTTGGGAATGGCTCTCCGTCTCGTTAAAAGTCATGTAAAGCAGAGTTGTAAAGAGAGGTTTGTTTTTCCTGCCCAGCAGCAGAAGTGATGTGACTGCTGTGCTGGATCGTTGGAGGGAGCACACAAAAGGTTACGGCCCATTAAAGGTGAAGCACGAAGGTAATAATGGAGGTCAGTCCTCACTAAACTTTGGTAAACTGCAAAATATACCGATGAGAAATAAGAGCAGGCTTTCTCCCAGAGGACGGTGCATATATATATGATTATATTGGAGTGGTTTGAAATGTTAATTGCAGCAGCAGAATGTTTGTGTTTGGCAGGAGGCGGACTTATTTTTAATGTCCATAAATTCACCTTCCTCAGCGGCCCTCTGCTCCCTGAGAGGAGCTGATCTGAGGGGTCCCGCTTTTCCTCTTCCTCAGCCTCATATCCTGCGCCTCCCACGCAAAGTTACAGAGAGCCTCACTAATGACATGTGGCACTAAAAAGACCTGTGCGCCTCCATGCATGTCAGGACTTTTCATGGTTTTATTAGGCTTTTTAAGGAGCCCGGCAAAGAGGGAAACACTTGTGGCAGGTAATTAAGGTTTATCCACTTCAGACTGTAAGTTAAGAAATTGGAATTGATTACCGGCTAAACAACGTGGACCAGTCAGAGGAGAACCTCTTTTTATCCTGGGATACCACCTGTCCTTTTTTTTCCTGGTAACATCTCAGTTTCCTTGGCAACCCCCTGAGGGACTGCCTAATACCTGGAAGCCAGTCGAAACGATTGGCATATTATTGTGTGAGGTTGGTACCTCTGCTGTTTCGTTGCCAGCCTGTGGAGTTCAGAAAACAATGAGCCAGGCGTGATGCATATTTCAGCAGGTCATTCAGCTCTGCAGCTGCATTCATTTAGAAGAATGTTCAGACGGTCAGATCGGAGGTGTCCGGTTATACTGTGCGTTAAATGGAATAAATGGACATCCTGCGGGCCGATGTTAATTGAGTTTCCCCCGAGGCAATGGAGCAATTAGCTGGTAAATGTAAAGCAAACACTATGGCTCTGCAGTGTGTTTGTTTACGAGTCGATTTCAACGTTGAGCACACAGAAGGGAAGAGCCTCTATAGAGACGGGGAGACGTGTAGGTGCTTATGATTTATCTGTTTTTAAGTGTATTCCTTGTCAATTGGCGTGAGCCTTTCAAATGTGCCGTGTGGTCGATCTTTCCAACACTGTGACTACATTACCTACCTCTGTAACAGCAGAACATAATAGCTACACAAATCAATAAATAACTGCAAATGTGAAAAGGCAATGTTTTTATAATGTTGGTTTAATGTTTGAAGAGACTGATAGAGAGAGGAAAAGAAACTAACAAGCAGCTTTTTAAAGTTCCATGTGAATCGATCGTCTGTCAGTGGTAAACCTGTTTATTTGTGGGAGTAAGTTGTTTATATGGCAGCATAAAAGAAAATGTGTTGGAGAAGAAAGGTTTAATGGACGGTCTGTGTGTGTGTGTGTGTGAGAGACTGAAAAAGAAGCTGTAAAGATGTCGACCTTGATTCCACTGAGGCGTCCTGAGGTGTGTGCCTCCTCGCCCAGTCGCACATCTTGACGCTCTCGTGTTCCTGTCAGCCTCTTGTTTGGTCACGGACCTCCCAGAGTGCTCCTTGTTAAAGCTCGGGCCGGGCAGGGAGGTGGGATGTCCTCACCGTGTATAAACAGCAGAAGAAGAGACGGGGCTAAATGGATCTGACAGTAAACCGAGGCGGCGGCTGGAACATGTTGGCATGCCAGATGACGAAATGGACGCCGTCAAGTCCACGAGTCCAGAGAGACGTCTTGTAAAAGTCATCTGTGATTCATGTAGAGCGAGTCGGCTCCCCGGAGAGATCTGATTAGCACCCTGCTGTGGACACAGCTGGACATATTGTTGAGCACAGGACGCAACACAAGTCTGCGTCCGCTCAGACTTTTTCTGCCTGGTTCTCTTTTTCTATTATTCCGATGCCGTCCGAAAAAAAAAAAAAAAAACACAGCATGATTAATGTAAGAGTCAGATTTTAGCTTCCGTTCATGTAGCTTGCTCATGTAGTGCTTTAAAATGTGTTTTTACTCACTACAAATAACAGACTTTATGCCTAAAAGCATGCCTGGGGTGTTTTTGAATAATTATAGCTACAGGAAACATTGCCAGAAACATTTTATTATTTATACTCGGGATAACTGGGATGGTGCTTGGAATGGGCGAGTGCTATAACTCAGATTATATGTCTGCAACAAGTCCATTATGAATCCAAAAGAAACCTAAAGAAAATGTGTTTCTTCCTCCAAATCCGAGGCTAGCAGAGAGCTAGCTTTCATCTGACTGCATCAAAATGGTGCAACTCTCAGGTCTTCCTACAATCAAACTCCTGCAGGTTATTCAAAATGCAGCAGTGTCCCTGGTCTTGTTGACAGGAAACCAAAAACTCAAAAATCCTCAAAATGTCAGTTAGCATTTGTTTTATGTAGTTCAGTATTATTCCATTAAATCAGTAGTTCTCAACAGGTCTGGCCTCAGGACCCACCACCAACTAAAACCTTTGTGAAAAATCACAACCCGCATTTCAGATTTTTTTTTTTTTTAACCAATCAGATCAGTTCAACGAAAAATGCTGCTGTTTGGACCTCAGACGGTACAAAACATGTCAGAACAAAAGACCCAAAAACATATTTAAAAAGTGCTTCATGGGGTCGCCGGTGGCGCAGCGGCAGTGCACGCGACCCCACGTATTGAGGCTCAGTCCTCGCGCGCGGGCGGCCCGGGTTCGCGTCCGGCCTGTGGCCCATTTCCCGCGTGTCTCTCCCCACTCTCTCCCCCCTTTCCGACTCTATCCACTTTCCTCCCTCTATCATTAAAGGCAAAAAGGCCCAAAACAAATCTTTTAAAAAAAAAAAAAAAAAAAAAAAGTGCTTCATAAACTTTTTGAAATCATATTTTTTCCGGTCCACACATTCACGACCCGAACCACCTGTTGAGAAACACTACATTTACTTTTTTTTTTTTTTTTTCACAAAGTCTATAAAACCCACTATGGCGAGCAAACTGTCACCTGAATGTTCAGTAAAATATGAAGCTCAACTAGACCAATAAAACGAGGCCAGCGGGAGAAACCAAAGGAAACTGGGGGTTTCAATTAATAATTAATTGTTGCCATCTTGTAACCCAGTTATTAAAGTATACTCCATTTACTCAAACCAATGCCTTACTTTTCCCTTTTCCCACTGAGTGACTACTTGAAGCACTTGACATATGGACACATGTAACACAGTCAGAAATAAGCTGAAACTATCAGAGAGCACAGAGAGAGAGAGGCGGTGGAGATCGGGTATTTAGACCAGCCGTCAGAGTCTGGGATGAGGCGTCGTCACTGACAGTACCAGAGTCATTTTAAAACCTTAAAGCTCCTGTGAGAACTTTTTGGTTTGCGTTGCTTTTGGCGCCCCCTGTGGTCAAAACTGTAACTACTGGTTTGTCCTGTGCCAGTTTATATCACGCTTTTAACAAACACTTCATCCTGTTGTTGTTCAGCAGTCGAGTGTATCATTCAGCATCCATCTGACACCGACCCCTGGCATCGGATTGAGGCAACATATTACTAAATCTAAATAGTCAATCATTGGGCTTAAAGTCGTATTTTCTGTTTTAAGTCACCATAGAGGCCTCAAAATTCATTCAGTCGTTTAATGATTAGAGTAATCATATAATCAGAGAAATAAACTGCCTTCCTCTGCTCTTATAAAACTACATGTCCTTAAGTTTGAACTCTGACGCTTTTAGCCTCAAAGTGAAGAAAGTGTACGATTGTCAACGAGACGTAGAATCTGAATGAGACAAAAAAATAATGAATATCAATATGAAATGGCAGGAATCCAACTGAAGGGACTCTCAATCCCAGTGCCCGTATTTCCACCGGTCCACACACTTTCAAGAAGCTCCTGATAAGCTTGAAGTTGTTAAGCCTCTGCGCATTTTACTCTGCTGATATGGATGGTCTTATACTAAATATGTGGTGAAAAATAAAAGCTGATGTAAGGGAAAGCCAAGTGCATAGTCATGCAATCAGCCAGTGTGGAAATGTTTCTGGTAAATTACATTTCTAAGTCACTGGGCAAAGCAGGAAAGAATAAATGAAAGCAGATACAGCAGCTCTTTAGAGGCTTTGGCTGCATTTCTGCTCAAGTCACACACTCAAGTTTGCATTTTTCTCCCCAGATAGCTTCAAGTTCTCTGGGAAGAAATCGATAAAGACAACCATCCTGATAGTAGAAAGGTATGAAGAATGCCTGTTAACTGCTGCTGTACCACTAAAGCAGATCTGAAGGTTAGGTCAGGCTGAAGTTGACATGACAAAGACATCCTAAATAATGTCCTTTTTGCATTACAGGGAGCATAATGGACCAGTGAATTAAAACGTTCATGCATAGAGTCTCCTTTATGCATCATGTCAGTCTTCTGCAGACCCCTTCAAATGACGTGTTACCAAATATTCCCATTGAGATGTAAAATGTATTTAACAAGGGAGCCCTGACAGGACAGAATTCAACATGAATAAAACAAGAGACCATAAGAAAAAATAAAAATAAAAGACATTGATCAATACATTTGTGACATTCAGTCTTAAGGCTGGAGGTGGAAGTGCCAACATGGAGGTCGTGAAATGTCGAATGAGTGCGTATCTGATTGTCCAACCAATACATCAATGAGTTTTTAAATGGCGACTCGTGTGATTGGTTTGATTCCTGATGTTTGGTCAGATGGTTTGATAATCAGTTTACAAAGAGAACTGACTGATTACACGAGTGGTCTTTGGGGTTTCAAGGCTGGAGGTAGTGCCTGAAGATCTTCAACAAATCAAGGGCACAGCGTCATTCAGTTTGTCGGGTTGTCGGTTTATACATAAATCACAAATCTATTTCTCAGGGGTTTTTTTCTTTACATGTGACAAACATTTGCAGCAAAGAGCAAAATGTTGCTTCTTTCTCTCAATATGTATGACGTTAATTTTCTTTTTAAGCACTTGGTCCGTTCGGTGAGGAAGAAGTTTAGTTCGTTAGAGCTCACCTAGCAAAGCTTCAGAGACTTGATGGTTGAATGAAAAACATCAATACAAGTTTTGAAGCATCCAACATGTTTTCTTGTGCCCATTTCTCTCGTCTTGGTTTTAACTGCATGCAGCTTTGTTCAAGTTTTGAAACAAAGCAGTTACTAATGTTGTCACTTAGCTGGAGGTCATCTGACACAACAGATTCAGCTGCAGCAGATTTCTGAGCTCGCTGACAGTTTCACAGTGTATGCTCCCTTATGGGACCACGCACTAAAATTGGGTTTTTAATTGAGGCTTTGACAAGCCACATTAAATCACAAATCACCCAAAGTGACAAAATGTTTGAATGAATTTGCCTAAAAGGTTCGGTAACTCTTGAAGTTCAGACGTGAGGTTGTGTTCGTCAGTGAGGAGGCCCCGGTGTGGCGTTTTGAAATGTAAGCAGGCACGCAGGTCATGTGTCAGTTCAGATGTTCATCGTGTCTCGAAAGAACACGGCAGATTAATTTTGATGAGGCCATTAACTCCTACAGCAGAGATTACATCAATCAGCCAATCAGTGTTTGGCTGATTTTCAGGACAAACAACTGTCTGGAAGAGAGTGCTTCAGCGTCTGAAGACTTTTTATAAGATCGACTTACTTTCACTAAAAAGACTCGAGGGATTTAAAAAAAAAAAAAAAAAAAGTATTACAAATTCCCTCTGGAAACGTTCCCACTCCATAAACCTGGTTTACAAAGCAGGAAGGATTTTTTTTTGTCTGGATTAATAGCATTTTAGTAATTGAATCACTGGTTATGTACCAAATAATATGGATGCCAGAAATAAGAATTCCAGTCGGGAATGATTCTTGGCACAAATCCGCACTCAGAAGGATGAATTCATGACAAAAGACTGAAGATTTCTAATTCTGTCTTTTTGAATCACTGCAGGTCAACAAGACAGAAGACAAGTCGCTGGAGGAGCGAGGACGCATCATGATTTCTCTCAAGTACAACACCCAAAAGTCCTGCCTGGTCGTTGGCATCATACGCTGTGCTCACCTCGCCGCCATGGACGCCAACGGCTTCTCTGACCCCTACGTCAAAACGTCAGTATGCTCACACACGTGCAACAAAAGATACACAAACAGAGGTGTCAGTGCAGCCATTGTACAGTATGTGCAGTATGAATCTATGGGTTAACCAAAGTGTGCTAACATTAGCCTGCTAACACAAAAATGCTAACCACGGGACACCTGCAGCTCGAGCAAAGGAAGATTTTGTCCGCCGCTTGTGCTTAATGGTGCTTTCTAATTGATCATTATGTGGGAAAGGATTTCAAATAGTGAGCACAGAGTTGTAAAAAAGGGAGTTCAGATTTACACCGGGAGGCTTCAAACTAGCATGTATGATGACGGGTGATTCTGTTCCTCTTGACAAATAATTCTCCTTAAAAAAAGCCTGTGCTCGTCATAATTCAGCTATTTTTAGAGGATGTAAAACACACTGTACAAGTGCTGTAATGGATAAGCTGGCAGTGCTGATGTTTTTAGCAGAAAGGAGGCCGACTACCTGTGATTATCAGCGCCGTGAAAGACGCACACAGCACAAGAGGCCAGCCGCAGGGCTGCAATTTGAAGGAGAGTTCTATTCATCACACCTGAACATTTCCCAAGTCTTTCATCTGGCTGAGCAATGAAAGTGCAATTAATTTCCTACTCCGCCGTGCACACCTTGAGAACAAAAGCCCGACTCGATTCGGGGGAGAAAGGCTGCCAACAGTTTGAGGTTGAACAAATCTTCCCGAAGCTTGAAGGACACTCGGATAACATCTTTACTGATGGGTTCATGTACGCTCTGTCATAATGACCGCATTGTTTCTCCTGTTGTCCATCAAATTGCTTTTTGATCCATCAAACCACAGCGGACACCTGAACTGCAGATTGATCCTTTGAGTTGGACTATTATTCTAAAAGCCTCCAAAATCTGAATCCATAAGAACCTTCTAACTTTGTATTTCAGGGTCTTATGTTCCTTAAGTTATTTTTAAATAACTATCAGTTCAATCCAACATTATAAAACTGCTTAAATGTCTCTTTATTACCCATCACAGGTTTCTCTGTCTCCTCTTGACCTACCTGTCCTTGCATATTGCATTCCATCCATTTTCCACACTTTAAAACTATGTGCATTGTTTTTGTATTTAGCCTTGATGTACACACAGTTGTGCTCCAAATGCAAACAGTTTGCAAACAACGGAAATAGACGCATGTGGAGTCATGCTCTCGCAAAATCAATCAATCAATCTTTATTTGGATAGCACCAATTGTTCGTGTTATCACAAGACGGTTTTCATAAAGCAAGACAAAGGAGAAATATTACTGAAGCTCATCAGTCGACATGTTCGATCTGCTTGTAGACACATGTTGACTCAGAGGGATAAGCACAACAGCCCTGCTCTATGTGCAGCTTACGATTGTGCAGTTGCATGCACAGACCTTCAGGGGGCATCAAAGGGCACCATGCAAAATTCCTACATACAGTAAATACTGTTGCTCTGATTTCAAACCTTTGTTTTAACCTTTAAAGCGATTGAAGGTTCCCTCAGTCTCAGTGACATAGAGATAGCTTTAAGTTTGCTTTCATTGCACAGCTGCTGAACATCTACGGTAAGTTTTGTAGTTGTGCCAAATTGCAGCAATAATATTGTTTGCATGTGTTGCCTGGGGGGGATTACTTGTCCCATTACTTGACAACAATTAAGTTTGCCGCAAAATCCTCATCAACAACAATTTCAGCCCTCGTTCCCTCTGGGGTGTGTTTGA
The DNA here is from genome assembly GCF_947650265.1 of Symphodus melops. Classification (NCBI taxonomy): domain Eukaryota; kingdom Metazoa; phylum Chordata; class Actinopteri; order Labriformes; family Labridae; genus Symphodus; species Symphodus melops. The sequence goes on along the minus strand of NC_136701.1, from coordinate 24,541,037 downwards.
GAGCAATAACCCACTTAAAGTGGCTGTAAGTCTCTGTGTTACCTTGGGAAATTCTGGAGTGTGTGTGGCTCCAGTGAGCACGTAAGAGGGAAGAAGGATGTGGCGAGCTGCTGTAATCGCTGCACGACTGAAGTATTCTCTTCCGAATGAGCTGTAATGTGCAAAATGGACAGAGGTATTACAAAACATCTCCTACAACACTCAGGGATTGATACAAGTACAACCTGCTGTTTGCATTATTCATGAAGGAAGTGTCCAAGCTCACACACACACACACACACACACACACACACACACACCAAAAGGCTGCACCCAGAACAGCAGAACAATCTGACTCACAGAGCAGCCGATACAAGCTAAAGCTAACAGGCTACCACAGTGTTACATGACTGGAAGCAACACAACAAATCCAAAATAAAAACATGAACTTATATCACATAAAGCACAACATAAACTGAGTCACAAGTGTCACGGGTACATCCAAACAAAACAAACACAGTCGAACCTTTTCAAACAGTCCCCTGTGGTCTAACTAAACATCTGCTACAAATACAACATGAATCAAACAGCAGAGGAGGTTTGTGACCCTGTAGGAACCAGCTCTCTCAGAACGCTCTGTTTCAGTGTGTGTGTCTCTTTAAATCCAACGAGCTACCACCCGATCACTCCAATAAAAATGGCGGACCTCTGCAAAAGTTTAGTTCCAGGCTGGAGGTAGAGTCCACGGGTGTGAGACACCGGGGGGAGGGGATGAGGGGATAAGATTTACTGCAGCACTGTTACATTATTTTAAACTAGTGTACCTAAGTAAATGGAAACTGAGTTCATCATGATTTCAAATTCTTAAAGCAGTCAACCTGAAGACTGTAAATCATAAACAAGAATCAGCAAGAAAACAGGCTCTGAAAAACTCAGAAAAATAATAAAATTTGAGCAAATACAACTCTTTGAAACATGTTAATGATTTAAGGTACACTGGGCTTCTATTGTTAATACATGAGGTGTGTTTACATCTAATCCCCTGAAAGTTTGAAGGGATGACATGAATCAGATATAAGTTTCTGCTTCTTTGAGAGGGTTTGATGCAGAAGCATTCATGTTTTTATCAAGTGAAAAATGATCTTTGATAGAAGCACAGCTGGAGTCTCTGGATCATAAAGTCATGTGATGTTTAGTGTTAAGCATTGCAGCTGTGTGGTGAGTAAAGACAATGCCACAGCGCCCTCTGCAGGACACAACACAATAACAGCTGAACTACTGTTGCTTTTACACCATCAGTAGGAACATACATCACTGTAGAGGGTTTAAAACAGTCCATCAGTCTCATTGAGGTGATAAACTCATCGACGTGGATGATTAGTATTCTCCTGATGCATCTACACACACAGACCACTTTTATTCATTCTGCTGACTCGTTCCTCCTGTAGGTACCTGAAGCCCGACGAGAACAAAAAGTCAAAGCACAAGACGGCTGTGAAGAAGAAGACGCTCAATCCTGAGTTCAACGAGGTACGGTGCTTTTCTTGTTGGACTTAAAATCTTGCAGGACTCTTCCTAGTGTGTTTGTTTTTTACCTCTGCTTATGAGGACTGAGAATAATCCAACTGTTTGCCAACAACATATCAACACTGTAAGTCAGCCAATTGTTGAGCTCGTGTTTACAAATGATGCTGCAGCCCTTCTCGTGGGAAAATATGATTAAATTTGAAATACACAGAAAAGGGACTAAAGCATATTGTGGGCTTTAATGGGCTTTTTCACACTGTTGATAAATTCAGTATGAAGGAAACGCGACTCGTGATAAATCCTTTCTTGACTCAGCCTCACAGATTACCTTCTTTAGAAACAAAAGACTAAATGTTCTGTTCAAATCAGTTATGCATTTCCTAAAGACCTTGAAGATCCAGCAATATGTCAGAGGAGGAAGCCAAACGTGTTTTCAGAGCTCCTCAGTGCGTCACGCTACACGGCGAGCGGGCTCAGAAGTCTCCTCCTGCATATGAGTGGACACTCCAGCCCAACACACACTCAGGCCAGCAGCTTGACATTTCCTCTGACATTTTTTGAATCCATATTCCTCCATCACCTCTTGACCTTTCTGTCAGAGACAATGCCCTCATACGGGCTCTTCCTCCGCACCAGGGCATCGATTTCATTAAGGTGGAGCAGGAACTCTGATTGAACTGCAGATTGAAATGCAGAACGAACGCTCCTCCCTCACAGGCAGCAAATTGATAACAGAAAAAAATGCTTGTTTCATTTATTGGACAGTGGACTCTATTGATTATACTGTCATTCTTTTAAAGTAGCCCAGCATGTATTTTACATTTAATTGGTCGGAGCTCCAATCAATACTACTGACACTTGTTGTATCCTGAATCAATAAGAGCATCTCTGAACATGAGAAAAGACAACCACATACTTTATATTTCAGGCTCTACCAAAAAAAAATCAACTATTAGTGGTGTTGAGGTGTTAAAAGCAGCATGGAAAAATCCAGTTGTGGAAATTTAAAGCTCACATATTCACCTCCTCTTCAGTGTAAATCAGTGTCAGAGCTCCTCTTCAACATGCGTGTGAAGTGTGTTGTTGTAAATCCACTCTGATCCTGTATTTGATCATGTCTATAAACCCCTCTATTTCAGCCCTGCTCAGAACAGGCTGTTTCTGTGTCTGTAGCTTTAAATATGTAAATGAGCTGTGTCTGACCACGCCCCCTCTCTGGAAGGGCTCGGGTGTACTTGCTGCTTTCTGGCTCCATGTCCTATTGTTTACGGTGAGAAGGCAGACTCAGAGGGCAGAACAAACACCTAGCTGTGGGAGTGTCACCCACCTGGGGGAGGGGCTACTGCCCTTTGTGATGTCATGAAGGGAAAATCTCCAAACGCCCTGTTTGAGCACATATTTTCTGAAAAGTGGAGCAGGCAGAAGACGGAGAGGATGGACTGTTCCTCATTATTGGGGGGTTTGAAGACAGACTAGAGACACATGTTGGAGTCAGAGGAACATTGTTAAGTGAATTTTGTGAGATATCTTCAGATGTCAAACTGTTTGTTGTTTTGGAAAGACATGGTGAGAATAAAAACATACTTTTCTGCCGTTCTGTTTCCTGCAGGAGTTCTGTTACGACATTAAATATGCAGACCTCACCAAAAAGACACTGGAGGTTACCGTGTGGGACTACGATATCGGGAAGTCCAACGATTTCATAGGTAAGCAACATCAGAATAAAAAACATATTCTCAGGGACTTCACTCATTACTTTCTGCTTTTCTCAACTTAACTTTAGATCAATCCAGAAAGAGGTAAAGAGCTGGATTTGAGCCTCCTGTCTAATTCAGACAGACTACTAATTATGCAAATGTATCAATCACTTAGTAGCAGGGGAAGCTAGCTGGGCTAAGCTCTCAGACATATTCAAAAAAAAACTTTCAAGAGATTGTTTTACATTTTGATTAGCAGTTGAACCAAACAGTTAAAAAACATGTAAAATAGACTTTTTTTAACAGGCCATCACTGTTGCATCTTCTGCTATTCACTTATTCGCCTCTTCTTTTATTTTTCCACTAAAGCACAGAGAGCCGACAACACCAGCGCCATTTTTAACTTTATATCAGACATTTTTTTCGATTAGTAGATTACCTATAACACGAGTGGTGAGCGACAGTGGTGTGAAAAACATCTTCTTGTATCATAACAACGAACTACCCCACCCTGCTGGCATGGAGAGTTATTTCGTCATGCATGCACAAAACTTACAAAACAAAGGTGACGTGAGGCGCCACAAGTTCTTTTCCGTGTGCTTGTCAGGGCCTTCAGAGTAAATGCATTTAGTAACTTATCATTGCTGCTTCAGGTCGTGTTAAAAGCTGCTCTGAAATGACTTCAAGTTTTGTGAAAAACAGCTGAATGAATCTTGAGGGAGGATTATTTGAGATGCTGCCCGTCACATTTTCAATGTCATACCTGTTTCCAGCTGTTTGGTGCTGTTGCTAAGATACTGTAATGATCTGCCATTATCCTTTGACTCTGTGATAATGTGAGACCTTGTAAAGCTCCTGCATGTTCCTCTGTGAGTGTTCAGCTCATGACTCATCCTCTCTCTGTGTGTGTGCCTCCTTTCAGGCGGAGTGTCTCTGGGTATCAATGCAAACGGAGAGCGGCTCAAACACTGGTTTGACTGCCTTAAAAACAAGGACAAGAAAATTGAGCGCTGGCACACGTTGACCAATGAATTACCCGGTTCATTAAATGACTGAAGACCCTCATTCTGTTAGCCCATCGCCCCCTCGACGGCTGCACCAGATCGGACTCCTGCCTTTATTTCCTTAACCTCTTCTCCTCTGGATTCTCGTCATATCAGCCTCAGCGACCCCCCACCACCACCACCACCTCTTTGGGAATACATTTCCTCTCAACAGGGCTCATTCTGAAATCGTATGTTCTGTTCAACACTTCACATACATGATAGAGGTTGCACAGCTGCTAGAAATCCCATCAAAACAAATCACTGGGTTTTCTGTGTGGAATTTAAATTTTTCAATGAATACAAAAGGTCACCTGTCACAGCATTTAAATAGTTTACCAATGAGTCAACATTCCCCTGAAACAGCGCAAAGAAAGCCTTCACACTGTCATCACGGCGGTCAGAGTCGAAGGAATGTAACGTAGGATGTAGCAGAGATGTTTAGCTTCGGTCTCATCTTTGACAGAAGGCGCTCATGTTTAGCCTGGCGACGCTAACGTTTAGTGTCACAGAGGAGCCGCAGGATAAACGCATCACCCGGCATGTTCTTTACGTTCGCTTGCTGACGAGGTTGCACTTTAACATGATTGTAAAACTGTTCGCTAGTGAAGGTCCGGTTGTTGTTCAGCCGCCCCAAAGAGGCTCCTTAGATCCTCGGTTTGTGAAGTGAAGGCCTCAGTATGCTTCGAACGTCCTCACTCCACTCTCTCTCTCTTTCTCTCACTTTAGATTTCCCAGACTTTTACCTGCTTCGTTCACATATCGGCTCAAACTCCACCGGTTTACTCAGAGTGCACATGCACCCGACCTGGACGATGTCAGGAAATTATTTCAAGGGGTTTTCGGCATTTGTGAACGAGCTTATGAGACTGAAGCCCCGTTTCCACCAAGCGGTCCAGTATGGATGAGTCCAGTTCGGTTCGGTGAAGCCTGGTCCTGTTTGCGTTTCTACCAACCGTAACCCTAAGCTTCGTAAGCCGGATGCCGATAGCCGCGTCAGCTACGTAACAGCGTCACATTATAGCAGCGCGACGCAGTTTACACCTCTAATAAATTCAACGAAGAAGAAAAACTGCTGCTAGCTTCTTTTGCTTGTTAACTTAAGAGAGGAAACGAAAGGAGGGGAAGACTAACTTCATCGTAGGACAGTTAACACTCCTCTGAGTCACAGAACTCAACCCAGCTTTGTTTCAGAGACGAGGACAAATAAACAAACGAATAAACAATCGGCTGTGTATTTCAACACAGCGGGGTTGTGTTTGTCTTTTAATGCCGCTGTCGTACAGGACCAATCAACGCACTGCAGTGTGTAGCTCCACCTTTTAGGGTCGGATTGACATACTTGACTCCCCAACAGAAGGGTACCAAAAAGTAGGACGGCACAGGTGGGTAATTTGAGGACCTTTCCCGGTTTTAGTCTGTGGAAACATCACACAATGCGTGCCGTACCGAGACGAACCGAACTGAACCTCTTGGTGGAAACGGTTCTTAAAACGGACGAGATTAAAGCATCAGTATTTTACAACCTGAGATTAAAATACTGTCATAATCTACAACGCCGTTTCCCTAAAAAGTTAGGACTCTGAGTAAAGTGTCAATAAGAACAGAATGTGATTATATATTTAATTCAAAGCCATCAATGCCACATGAAACTCAAACATTTTAAATTAGCGCGCTCACGCTCTGCGCTCACGGACCATGTTTGAAGCATACTAAGGTCTCGAAAACTCTGATTTGATTTTTTTTTTTTTTGAGGATTTTTGTGCAACTGATTTATAAAATAGCAGGACGACGGATTAACAAACACAATGCATTGTACGCTAAGATGATTTAAAATACATAGATTAACTTCGTCAAATCGCCCTCTCACAGAAAATCGTCTCGTCGTGACAAACGGAACTTCAATCAAAACGATGGTGCAATGTGAGATGTGATCGCAGCGCCGTCTTCAACTCCTCACTGATCTGAAGAGCTGCCTCGCTCTGAGGTTACCTCCTGTCAGGGCTTCTTTTTAACAGGTTAAAAACATGTTGGAGAGTCATCCCAGATACACATCTGGAGAGGAGTCGTGGCTAACAAGGCCACCATGCTGTTTTTAGAGAGCAGGCTGTCACTGGTCAAGAGTCTTTTTTTTTTCTCTTTTTTTTTTTTTCGAGAAAATGTTTCAAATGAAGAATCAGGCTCAAAGAGCGAGATTACATTTCTGTCTGCAGGATGTCGGAGTGATCACGGCCTGTTGAACAGGTCCTGTAGGAGCATAATTATGTGGAGTCTGTTATTAGTCAGGGGCTGTCAAATTAAAGCTCATATGCATCAGATGATCGGAGGATAATTTCAGCACAGAGGTGGAAACAGTCACAGTACACTGCCATCGCACACCAAGCTGAAGAGCTCCTGTACAGAGAGCCGCTGTAATCAACAACAGGATGAAGTTCAACGGTTGACCCGCCAGGTAGAGAACCACCTCACCGACCACAATGCCACATGATTGGGCAGCTCTACGGTTGTGTGTGTGTGTGTGTGTGTGTGTGTGTGCGTGTGTGTGTGTGTGTGTGTGTGTGCGTGTGTGTGTGTGTGTGTGTGTGTGTGTGTGTGTGTGTGCGAGCCCAGCTTATTGTTTACACTACAGGAAAACAAGTCTCCACAAAAAAACTTGCTGACTTGCATTTTCAACGGGATGGAAATGTGCCTGCTGTTCATCAAAAAAAAAAAAGGGAAAAAAAGGGCCGATTCTCAAACAGAAAGTTTACGTCAAATATCTAAAAAAATAAATAAATAAAACAAAAACAAATGAGCATGTATTGTTTACAACAGCCGACTCTTAATGTGCTGCTGAAGTCAGCGCGATTGTTCGGCCGTGCGATGCAAGCTTTGCTAAGATTGGCCGAGGCTGAGAAGGGCAGAGTTTTAATATACTAGCCGTGTATGTATACTGTTAATATGTTGTTGCATCTGTTGGGTTGATTATTATTTTATTTTTTAAAATGTGAACAGCTCCACTATAAATGTATCAAACAGAATGTACATGTTTAACCCCTTCTATTCCACAGTGAACCCTCTACGAATGTGCAGCTTCGTGCTCTGTGTTGTTGATATTGTTCATAAATGACATGCTCTGTATTTGGGCGCACATATCTGGGAATAGAGACGGTTGAACTTGCAGCCTTGGAGCAAAACTTGTGAAGGGCGATGTCATTCAAGTCATGTACTAAGAAGTTTTACTTTGACTCCTTCCTACATGTGAATTATTTATTGGTTGGGGGGGGGTCCAATTCAATATTTTATGTTTGAGTTTGATACCCTGAGACCCTTTACGGGACTGAATCCACCAACTTGAGTTGCCCTCTCGCATTAGTACGCTGGGATGCATGCCATGTGAATGTGATTTTATGAGTTTGATCCTGCAGTATGACCTTTTTTTTCTGCATGCCCGCCTCTCCTGTAAAACCTCCACCGTGCTCTAAATCGTTACACAGGAAAGAAAAAAAAAAAAACACCACAAAAAGTCCTCTCGTACTGTTTGGATTCCTGCAGGTTCGTGACGCTTTCTGTCGTGACCTCGTGTCCCCGTGCGTGATCAGCCCGGGTGTGTTTCATTAATGGCAGCATGCCTGTTCTATAAGTGTGCAGGGCTCTTTTACATAATATTTTTTCCTCACTGAAGACGATTGTTAGAAACAGCCCAAAGCATTTATTATTTAACCTCCTTGACCTTTAGTTTAATTGTTGAGTTAAGCTGTTTTCATGCAACGTCCCCTTCATGTTTCCACCAATGCTATCAAAGCTGGAGAATGAAATGTTTAATGCATCACGTCGGGCCTTGCATTTCCCCTTTACTTCCCCTTCTTCAGCTGCATCGATTTGTGCGACACAAACCGGCTGTGAAACCTTGTTGGCATCTCAATATTCTCCCTCTATCTCTCTCTCTGATGAATATGTAATGAATACGACCGACACGTGGTTTTTGATTTTGTAATCTGTCTGCCTTTGTATGCAAGCTCAGTATACCTAAAAACAAAACAAAAAAACAACAGTGCATGCATATGTTCTTGGTTTTGTCATGAGATGACTTTGCCTAATGTTTGATACTGTTTTCTGTATGAAAAAAAAGACAAAGTACACGACTGTGGATGCTCTACGATTATGCTATGAGTCAGTCTTTCTTCTGGACAACATTTTGTACCTTTGAACACTATCGCATTGCCTGTTTGGCTGCTGTATTGATTATCTGGAAGCGTGACTTGATGTGAATTAAAATCTCTCCTTTGTTGTTTTGGTTCCTTTTTGACACTCAGGCACTTCTTGTGTTAAATCTTCTGCTTTGTCTCTTTCAGTCTTCAAACAGACTTAGGTTATTGTGTTTTTCCTTCATGTTTTTTTTTTGCATGTAACTTATCACTGGGTTACGGAAAGTGACATTTTAGTTACTTTCAAAAATACAAATTTTCTCAAACAGTCCATCCATCCATTTTCTTCCGCTTATCATAGGTCAGCAAGTGCAGGTTTCCCAGCTCCTCCTGGGGGATTCCCAGGCTGGATATTATCTCTCCAGCGAGCTCTAGGTCTACCTCGAGGTCTCCTTCAAGCTCGGAAAACCACTTCAACAGACTCCTTTCGATTGGGAGAAGTAGCGGATTCTGAACCACAGAATCGATATACAACAAACAACACAACAAAAAAAACACAACCTGAATTTCCCATCCACTAAAACACATTATCAAATGTGCAATAAGTGTGTTTGCACATGTGAATCATACTCTGGAAACATGGTTGAGGAAGTTGTATGCAGCCTCTGTGAATCCTGCACACTTGTATGCTATACCTTAGCACAGCTAATCTACCCTCAGGATAATTATCATATGCTAAGCAGAAGGAATCTCATGCACGCCTCAACAGATGGAGGTCGGTGCCGTCAGAGAAGACGCACGGGATGATTCAACTCCATCACACAGGCAGAATCCAAAGAGCAGACTGGATCACGTGAATCACTTCAGGCAGTTTAAGTTGCAATGGACTCGAGGTTGCTCGCCATGCTGCCTGTTCCTCAGAGTCAGGAGTTGGTGGTTCGACTCTGAGGAAGATGCAGAGCACGAGCCTCGACTGGAGAGAGCTCGACCCGCTCCGGAGTGCTGCGGCTCACGCAGATCCAGAAGAACCTGCCTGGAACCTCGGTGCCGGCATGTAGACCGGATTCTCATGAAGGGCGCCGAACTGACCGGCATCTCCTCTGTGGATGATAGCTTCACCATTTGCTTCAAAAATAGCTTCCCCTTTGAATAAAAAGTTATGGATGCATGTCTGCTGAGGATTATTTTTATGAGACTCAGTTTATTAAAAGACGTTAAATAACATGACAGAGCACCTTATAGTGGCTGAGCAGTGATGCAGTGTGAGACTGCAGGCCTCTCCAGGTTCCTCCCAGTGATCAACGATAAGGCTGCACAGCACTGATTCACATGCTGGGAACAAAGGCAATCAATTTGTCTGTGTGAGTGCTTATTTCTTTGAGCCCTCACTCCTTAATGCATCCCATTATAGCACAAGAGTGCATTTCTGTCAGCGGCATCAACGACTTTAATATCCTCCGACAGCCTTTCCTCTCATGATCGGTAACACCGAGAGATAACGGCAGGTTCGCATTTATCCACGTCCCTTTAAGATTAACGTCAACAGGAGGCAGTTACAACCAATCAGGAACAATCAACTTAATATCAACGTTTTTTTTTTTATCGACGTTTGGTACGACAAATTGGTCCCTGACTCAGTTAAACTTGAAAAGAAGGAAACAAAAAAAGCTAAACGGTTTTTGCAAATTTGCAGAGAACGTTGATGTGAACGCTCTCTTCATTCATCCAAATGTCACTAAAACATGATAAATACCATTTGGGCTCCTGATGGAAACCAGAAAACTGCGGAAACACAAATTATTTCCCCTCAGCTTCACATCCTGCGATCACGTGTGCGTATAATGATTGGAGAACTTTGCGCTATCTTTCATACCAAACAGGCTTAAAATGAACTCTAAACTGAAGTAAAGATTCAGTCGAGGTTATGAGGTGTGTTCGTCAAAGTCTTCATCGTTTCAAGAAATCAAAGGCAAGAAATGAGCCCTGAAATGCTGGTGATGAGCGATCCAGTGCAGCGAGCGAAATGTGTTCTTTAACTCACCTAAGAAACACTAAACAAACATTTTGCTTGTTGCTTTGGCACGTGTTGAGGTTTCTTTATTTCCCTGAGGCGTGGAAGGAGACCTCCCCCGAGTGCAGAGTGAAAATCAGTTACATTCATTAAGCGGCTCAGGATGATGGATGATGTTCGCTGGATGTAATTTGTTTGGAAACCTTCATTTGGCATCAAATCAATTAATGCAGCTTTTATAAACAAAACACTGCTTTTACTTAATAACACAATCAACGTGTTGTTGATGATGATGATGATGATGATGATGGCAGCAGACTTTAGGAGGAGGGAAGTTTAGTTTAGTTTCTGCTCGTTTCATGCAGAGGCGACAAATAACCAAAAGCTGCACTGAAGGGTGAAAGCACGGAGACGACAGCGACATGTCAAAGGGACTTTCCCAAACCTGTCCAAACCTCCCAATGGCCAATCAGAGGGCTTCCTCTCCCCGACCGCTGGTTGTGGCCCTTGGTGTATCAGGGCCTTTATACTGAATCCTTTAAAGAGAAGTTAATGGTGTTGTTCGTGGATTTACTGAAAACTTAACCACATCTTATTGACTCTTCTCAGATTGTTTAATATGTGCAGCTGATTCTTATAGTCTGGGGGTTTTAGGTAACAGGCTTCGGGTCTTCTCTGTTCTTGAAGTAGTACTAAGTGGACTCATCTGCACTGATGGGTGTTTGCTCTCAGATCTCAGCTGTGTGTTCTGGTGGAGGGGCCAACACCCCGCTTGTTCTCAGGATTTCATCTGGGTCACGGGGAAGAGATTAGAGCTTTACTCCTCTCCTCCATGTTGCATGCCTCTGTCTCCGACTCTGCTGCGTTTTAATGACACACAAAAAACAGCAGCGCAGAAACAACTAAACACCAGCTCTTTAATTTCACTCATTTCAGCAGTGAAAATATTTCACAGCCACAAATTCATTTAATTACTCATAAGGTTCAAACTCGTGGTTTTTCATTATCCTTGAGTAAAGGCCAACTCTCTGACTCTGCAGCTGATTATATTATTTCTGGAAATGATCGGTATCCGGCTTACACGCCGCCCACCCAATAAAATGGCATGATTGGCTGTGGGAATGCAAACAGGATCAGGCCTCGCCAAACCAAACTGTCCTGATCCATGCAGGAGCTCTTGGTGGAAGCGGGGCTTTAGGTGACACATTTTTGGGGGGTACAAAATGTTTCCTTCAGTTCTGTAGGATCAGTCATTGCGCTGATCGTTACATCACTTTTTTGGGGGGTTAAACCACGTGAGATGATTACCTTCAGTTATTCCCTGAACTCTGAGCCTTTTCGTACGATGTCTCACTTTGAAGACTTCAGAGAGAAAAGCCAGCAGGAGTGAAACAACCTTCATATCTAATTGGCCAAGGCCTCAGTCAGTCGACTAAAGTGAAGCAGAGCGGCTCCAACACTTCACAGCTTTTAACACTTCCTCCTCCCGCCTTCAATGTGCAGCTAAAGATACAGCTGTATATACCTGCGGCCGCACAGCCCTGATTGTTAGATGCCCACTGAGACCTTTAACATCCCTGCGGAGGGAGAAGAAAGCCGCAAGTTACCCTGCTGGATAAGAGCGTCGACATAATGACCATTTAGGTAAAGGCTGAACACTAAAGCTCCATTATCTGAGTGCACCTTTGAACGCTGTCTCAGACAGTTCAGTTCTATTTATTCACGTTCAGGCACAGAGCAATAAAAGGTCCACATGTGGTCCACTTCCAACAAATCAATTAGAAAACGAACACTATACATGCAAAGTTAATGGACAAACCTGGGGTCCATATACGGACTGTATATAATGGTGGAAATTGATTTTTTGCACAATGGATTGTTATGAAAGTTTCTCCAATGTAGGAAAGACGTGATGTTATCCCTGAAATACAGATTGCTGTCTCTACAATTTCCTTTTTTTTTTTTTTTTTTAAACTCGTGTCTGTGTCTTAATTTTCTTATAATGTCACGTCCCCCGAGATGACAAGTACAAAATACAAGTTTAAAAAGGATTTAATGACAAACTGAAGACAAATGTCCAACACAAAACGAGCTTCTTCCACAAAACATGAAGACAACAGAGAAGCCAAAACTAACAGGCAAATACGACGCGGCAAGAATATGAAGGCCACACTGCGGCACGTAACTCCGCATTTTCAGTCATTTGAATGTCGGCTAATGAGGCTGAAACACAGGAAAAAATATCTGCTGTTGGGGTAAAATCTGCTTTAATGGTCACAACCAGGCAAGTTCTGTTCACTTCATCCTCCAACGTTCAAAGATAAGGACTCATATCAAAGTCTAGCATAGCCATGTCTGATCACTTGGTGCATCTGCTGGCCATGAATGTGTGTTTCCAGGGTGGCCTCACAGCAGGGAACAACTATTCCCACCTACAGACACAACAGGGGGCCAATTATTGTGAATTTAACCTTGAAAATGTGAACTGCTCTCACTCCAGCCTCGACTCTGAAGAGTTGAAGAGACAACTTCATTAAAGGGTTGTTTACTACTTGTGTCACTTGCACAAAGGGGCAGAAGAGAAGAAAAGGAAATCATAACTCAATGACCACATCTACAGCAACGTGAGAAAACAATTACTGCATATAAACTGTTTCTCTCAGTCGTTCATGCTCAATAAAAACACGGCAGCAGGCTCCAGCATGAAATCGTTCAACATGGTGGATGTGATGTTACGTCATATAATGTTGATTTTATTTTAGTTTAATCTCCATTTGCTAATAAATAAAGTGACAACAATAGTAGCCACTCTTCTCTATTTTCACAACAATGTATTTGCTCTAAGATACAAAGATGTGAAGTATGGTGGCTTCTGTTTTATTTCTTTATTTCAACATCAAAAATATGTTTTATTTCCCTTTATTTTAAAATTAAGGGCCTATAAAATGTCATTAATCATACTCATTTTATTATTACATAACCAAGGTATCAAGTCTTTGACTACATGCCTAACTTTATAGACTAATACTCTAGAGAACAACATTTCCCATGATGCCACACGCCACTGCAGACCCGCCCACTTCGTTTGAATGGCAAGTTGTTTGTTTCAGTCGGACCAGCTGCTAACTATTCCAGTCGGAGAGCAAACAAGGGGAACAGCGGTCCTCTGCTCACCCATTTAAAAGGTCTGAAAAGCTACGGCAAGCCGGACGGGACCATCACATCCGCTTTCAGGGGTTTTCTTCAAAATAAATTTTCCAAACTCGAAACCACAAGATAGCCTGCAATCACTTAGCTTCTATCCATTTTATCAACATAAGGGTGTTGTTGTTGTTTCTTAACCAATGTCTAAACCATAGACTGTAAAAAGTCTAAACTGACATTTGTGTTTCCAGGGAACTTACAGTTGCTAGGAAACCAGAAAAAACATCCAAGTCAGTGGTAGACAGCTGAAAAGGTGATTGTAAACAGCTGTTTTTTACCCATATTGCTTAAAAATAGTAGAGGCTACATAATTATCACTTTAAAGATAATTTTTTTGTTAGAACGGAAACTGACTTGCAAAAATGATCATTATACGTTTCACTAATGTGGCACAAATGATTCCCAGATTGCAGGTAGGCTAATCTGTTTTTTTTTTTTTTATTGACATATCCCTCTGATTATATTAACGAGACACTTCGCTAGGGTAATCCCTGGAGCCTTCTGGCCAAAGAGGAACAAAACTAGGTTTTCCCAAGCTTGGGGTCCCACTGAATTCAAATTGGGTCGCCTGAAATTTCTAATTATTGAATTATTATTATTTGCCTTCCACTCTTGTTGTCCAAGGCAAGCACACAGAGTCACGCACACTTTCTGCCTCTGTCCACAATGACATGAAATAGCATAAATGGGATCTAAATCTTATGTGTACTCGCAACACAGTAGAAAAAAAAAACTACAAAATATTTTCACACAAAAAAAAACTAATTCTATCGAAAAGCTTTATGTGTTTCGGATGTCCCAAAGTTACTAGACTTTTGTGAAGTCAAAGTGGGAACATGAAACGATGGAGGTTTTAAACCACTATGCACCCTTCCGAGAAAAACTACTTTTACTTTGAAGTCCTAGGACCGGAAGTGTGAGCGGTCCTGTTATAGGTTTGACAGCAGGGTCCGGTTTTTTACCTCTTTGCTTTTCTTTATTCCACCCTGCCTCGCTCTTTCCATCCCTGTTTAAAAAAAACACCTCAGCCTGCCGTGTGTATGTGTCTATTTATTTATTTATGCATCCTGTTTGAAAGTGTTTAGATTTTTATTATATTTTTTACAATTTAGTCGTTCCTCAAATGAGAAGACGTAAAAGATGGAGCTTCACATTTTAGAGCACAGCTTGAAAGTGGCGAGTATAGAGAAAGAGGGGATCCAGATCTGCACGCACGGATTAATCAAACTCGCTTTCTTGGCCTCTAAAACCAGGTAGGTAACTTGACAGGACGGAAATAACGCTGTCTGTTTACTGTGAAGGATACATTGTAGCAAACTAACGCTGTCGGTTTACTGTGAAGGATACATTGTAGCAAACTAACTAGCCGGCGGCTTCCTGCATGTAGTTTGTTGTGTTCAAAGGCAGAGAGGTGTTCGTGTTCATGTTGTTCCCGTATAGTTGCATTCATGTTAGAAAATGCAGCTTGTTGTGTTATTTAGAGAACAGACGTGTGTGTGTGTGTGTGTGTGTGTGTGTGTGTGTGTGTTTGGTCTCTGCCAGCAGTTTCCAGGCCTATCTTGAAGCTTTGTACCATCTGTAGCTGGGTCGACGCCAGTGTGTGTGTGTGTTTGTGTGTGTGTTTCATACTGTATGTGTGTCCAGCTTGTTTTTATTCATTGAACAGAGATGTTTTAAAGCAGACTTGAGATACAGTGCGGGGCGTTCACTGTCTTTTCTGTCCTGTCTACTCGGTGTCTTATAAGACTGTGTGAAACAACCCTTTAAATGCTCTGTTGTGCATTTTTATTACCTCCACAGTCTAAGCAAATAAGCTCACTCAACTGACACACTGGCTCAGCCTGTTATGGAATACTTTAGTGCAGGCAGCGTGCTGGTAATCAGAACTCCCTCTCTGTGCAGAGGAGAAGTTACTGACAACACACTCTCTCTTCATGTCCATAATCCTTGTGGATTGTGCTCAGATGAGGCTGCAGGTAAAGCCTCTCTTTACAGATTCTGTTCAATACAATGCTCCAAAAGAGAGCTGAACATGCTCCAGTTTCCTTCTTTTAAATGTCTCCGTGTTGTCAGGACACAAAAAAGCAGCAAATCCACAAACTGATAAATAAGTTTTTTATTTTCTTTCTGCAGCGATGAATGAAGTTAACAGTGTTTGATGGCTGACTAATTATTTTGTAGAGTTACAAAATGACACAGTTGAAAGCGAACGGGGGCGGCTGTGGCTCAGCTGGTAGAGTGGGTTGTCGCTCAACTGGACGATCGGGGGTTCAATCCCCAGCTCCTGCAGCAGCATGTCCGACGTGTCCTAGGGCAAGACGATGTATTGATTTTTAGAGCAGGAGCTGATTGATTACCTGTCGGTTCACCTGTGATGGTAAATGGACTTGAGCTTGTATAGAGCTTCTTCGAGTCTCCTCTACTTAAAGCTCTTTTTACGGCCCTGACCTACCGAGCAGACGGCAAAGAGCTCGTGGAGGCGACGCATGTGGCAGGTCAGTAATTCATCCTTCCAACATGGCCGAGTCTATTTTAAAGGAAAGGAAGGAGAGGGGGCTGCGTTCTCCCTTTCCTTTATGGTGGACGGGGTAAAAGGTACAGACGGAGCTGGACTACGACCGACGGTCTCCTTTACACCTCCACACTCACACACTCGATGCTAGGTGGCCTTCAGTAGGAGCTTATCACATTCATACACTGACGAAGCAGCGGGAGCAACTTGGGCTTAAGTGCCTTGCTCAGGGACACATCTGACATGTTGGTGCATGAGCTGGGGATCGAACCCCGACGAGCGACTCTACCAGCTGGGCCACAGCCGCTCATTTTGTAGCTCTATAAAACAACATGTCAGTGTGACTAATGTGCATCGTGTTGTTTTGATCACAGCACCATCACGTGTTCTCTCGACTGTTGCAGCATCATAACGTATATTCTGATATTCCTCAGCTACACCCGACACCTTCCGCCATGTGAAGTGTGAACTGATTTGTCGAGCCGGTGGAGTCTCGTCAGAGAAGCCGCTGTCGAGCTCCGTGTCCACGTCTCACCCTGAAACACTCGTCTGAGTCGTCCTCATAATCCTCCCTTCATTGCAAATGTCTCTGTGGACTGTGCGTTTGTTGTCCATGTGAATGTTTGGCTCATCACGTTGGCGTCACAAGAAACGAAGAGACGAAACTAGCAGGAGGAGAGGTGCTGAAAAAAGAACGTTTTCTGACCACTTTAATAACGGAGGAACACACAAACACGTGATCATAGCCAAACGTAGCGAGAGAGTGATATCTTGTGTTAAACTTAATGTCTGCTCTTTTAACAGCACAGGGGTCAAAGGTCAGAGGTTTTTGAATTCTCAGTATCAGGAAGTAGAAAATGCTTGTAAATCTCCATGTCAGCGTCAAAGACGAGGCCGACTGAAGGACTCGGTGACGAGCAGATCTCGAGTTCATGTCCCACGTTTAACGGATCCTCTTTAAGAGCTGCATGCTCGTGTGCTGCCGTCACGTCTCTCTGGAAAACCTGTTTGTCTGCATCTGTGAGCGTGATGGCGCTCTGGATTCAGAGGTTTCACCAGCAGATTAAAAGGTGTCACTTTGAGCTGTCCGTGTTGGACTTGGTGGTTGATATACAGTCAGCAGCAGCTCTGACTGCTCGCTCGCTCGCTCTCTCTCTCTCTCTCTCGCTCTCTCTGTAGTGAGCAGGGAGCGTCTGAGGAAAGACAGAGGGTGATGTAAGAAAAACAAACAGGGTTGAGCTGGACAAAGGATTTAGTGTGTCGGAGTGAATTCTGAAGTGGTGCACCTTATTTAAAGGTTGGATGTTTTTCTTGTCCTGGCAGCGTCCATCAGGGATTACATCAATTCAAATCATCAGCGCTCCAGTGTCCTTTGGATGACACTTTTGCAACTAGTTTGTTTTTCTTTGCTCGTGTTTTTTTCCAGCTGAGTTCTCTCTCTCTCTCTCTCTCTCTCTCTCTCTCTCTCTGTGTCTCTGTCTCTGTCTCTGTCTCTCTCTCTCTCTCTATCTCTCTCTCTCTCTGTGTCTCTGTCTCTGTCTCTCTCTCTCTCTCTCTCTCTCTCTCTGTCTCTCTCTCTCTCTGTCTCTGTCTCTCTCTCTCTCTCTCTCTCTCTAATCTCTCTCTCTCTCTCTCTCTCTGTGTCTCTGTCTCTGTCTCTCTCTCTCTCTCTCTGTGTCTCTGTCTCTCTCTCTCTCTGTCTCTGTCTCTCTCTCTCTCTCTCTCTCTCTCTCTCTCTATCTCTCTCTCTCTCTCTCTCTCTATCTCTCTCTCTCTCTCTCTCTCTATCTCTCTCTCTCTCTCTCTCTCTCTCTCTCTCTCTGTGTCTCTGTTTCTGTCTCTCTCTCTCTCTCTCTCTCTCTCTCTCTCTCTCTCTCTCTCCTGTTGATAGAGCCCTTCAGCAGCACGCTATCATCCTTATCATGGTGTCGAGCCGGGCCTCCTCTTTAACCACTACTTTGCTGCTTTAAACTACTTTCACTGGCATCTCCTGTCGTTCTTAATGCATCACTTATTTCAAAGAATGACTCTGAACATTTTTAGTTACTAAAACTAAAGACAAAGCAAAGTCTAAAAGTTATGACAGGATGGATTTACTAGATGTTGTTTCTTCACTTATTCACCTCACAGCGGGAGGCTTTTCCTGGACGGTGTTGGAGGTGATCTCAGTCTCAGTACCATGTGGTGGACACTGTAGCTTCAGTGTTTAGCCAGCTCTGCATGTGGTGGACACTGTAGCTTCAGTGTTTAGCCAGCTCTGCATGTGGTGGACACTGTAGCTTCAGTGTTTAGCCAGCTCTGCATGTGGTGGACACTGTAGCTTCAGTGTTTAGCCAGCTCTTGCATGTGGTGGACACTGTAGCTTCAGTGTTTAGCCAGCTCTGCATGGGTCTGTAAAGCTTTCTGCAAATCCAGAGCATTCAGGAGCAGAATCTAAAGTTAGAAGGAGGACATACTGGCTGCTGCATTGTTGTCAGAGAAGCTTCAACACAGCAGGTTTCCTTCATGATCACACAGAAAGAGAGCAGCTCTCTGATTGGCTGATTGATCACGGAGGAGGAGAGCAGCTCTCTGATTGGCTGATTGATCACAGAGGAAGAGAGCAGCTCTCTGATTGGCTGATTGATCACAGAGGAGGAGAGCGTCATCAGCTCACTCTGTAGATATCTGACAGATCGCTCCTTTAACTACTTCAGCAGCATGTCTGAATAAACTTTACTGTGTTGCACATGATTCTCTGTGAGCTTCACACACACACACACACACACACACACACACACACACACACAGGTTTGTTGCGTTGGCCTCGGAGGAGCTCCTGAGTGTTTTGCTCGGACTCATTTAAGAGTCTCTGTGAAGTTCCTTACATGCACACAGAATGTGAGTAATGCCGGCTAAATGTTCACTGATCTCCCCCTCTGTGCACGCTAATAACTTTAATCTCTGCACTGATTTGCTGTTTCACTGTTAATCTGGACGGAGTGCGGTGTGGTATAATGGAGTGAGTCATGAAGCAGTGCTCATAAAGACGTGATCGTGATGATTAGAGGCCTGTTATTAACTCAGGTTAGCGCTGAGACAAAAACTCCTCGGCGCAGGTCGAACAGATGAATGTGAGAGCTGGTTGAGTTGTGAGAAGCGCTCCCTGTTTGCACACGGAGCATTGTTGAGTCTTCTCTCTTATCCTCCTGTTGTTTTTCACACCTTTCAGCCAAATGTGACGTGTGAGTCTTCGGTGGCCAGCCTGTAACGATGCGATTATCACAGTCGTGTTGTGCATGCTGTTCATCCAGCCCTCTGCTGACTGCTTCCCTTTGTGCTGCAGAAAGTCTGCCGGGCATCATTTCAAGCCTTATTTATATCCTTCATTTCAATATCGTCCATTTGGTGCGTTCAGAGCTGAAAAGTCACGGAAGCGATGTGACCGTGTGTGAAGAAACTCCATCGACAGGGAACAAAGATGTCTCCAGGTTTGTGTTTGATGGAAACAGATCGAATAAAAACGGTGATTTATCGTTTCAAACACACCGATCACTATCATCACTAAGTCGCACCGCGTTTCACGAGTTCTTTCACGTGAACGCCACGATGGTGCGAGAAGAGAAATCAAAGTCTGCAGACTCGACGTGTCGTCTGAAAGATGTCCTGGAGCTCCCGAACGCACCACGGAGATCATCGGCTGTCGCTTCCCCGTTCGACCTTTGGTTAGTTTTTGCGTCGTGTGCGGCTGCGTCGCCACCCGTCGCTGAGAGGGAGCCCTCTGATTGGCTGTTTCTCTCCAGCTCTCGACACAGGATCAGGAAAGGCCGTCGTCTCCACGCTGTCACCCGTTTTGTGCGGTTCCTCCTGATTGGTCGTCTCTGCCTCTGAGAGACCAGAGCTGAAAACACCAGCGCCATTATGAACTTCTCAGCAGCCGTAATTCTCCATCAGAACAAATCTCTTCACAGCTCTCATCATCCGAGAGCTGGTGACATATGGGGCCAGCTCGTTGAAGGTGGTCGGCCTCTCTTTGCATATTAAAAACATGTTGCTCCCCTCACATCACTCTGTGTTTGGAGGTTCATACTGGGAGCAGAGCAGCACGCCGTTTTATTGAGCCTCATGTCCAATATGAAATGATGAAGTAGACATTTATAGTCCCTGTTGGTCCCTGAACATCTCACTGATGCATCTTTTTCATATGAAACTGTCTCCTCAAATATCCACACACTGTTTGGTGTGCGTGTGCGTGTGTGTGTGTGTGTGTGTGTGTGTTACGAATGCACCAGGGAGCTGCAGGCGACAGTAATCGTTGGACAGACTTCCCAAACGACTCGTGCGGTTAATCTCTTGAACTTTCTCCTCCGGTTTTCATTTCTGTCGCTCGCCCCTTTTTTTTCCAGATGCAAGTTCTTCAGCCTGACGGAGACTCCCGAGGACTACACCATCATCGTGGACGAGGAAGGCTTTAAAGGTGAGTCCTCTGTTTGTTTGTTTTCTCTCTCGTGGATCTTTGAGGTCACCGTGGCAACCGTAGACGGAGGCGGCAGGTGAAGATCACGTTGTGCAATCTGTGTGCAGCGCCGCGTGGCCTCGGCTGCCGCTGTTTGAGCACACTCTGCCATTAGGGCTGTGAGGCCAAGCTGCCAGTCGTGGCGTTTTGGTGGCGGGCTGATTGAGTGAGTCCGTGTCATTACACGCCCTCCTCCAGGGTGACCCTCCTCGGTTACCCCGGAGACCGCAGGCCGTGTGTTGCGTAACAGACGCAGGTATTTTTGTCCTGCTGACCGACTCTGAGTGAGCTGCTCAAACCAAACCGTGAACACAACTCGCTCGTGAAAGGACGTTTTACATCATTTCATCACAACAGGTGGATTTTATAAAATCTGAGAGACGGAGAAAAATGAGCTTATTAGAAACATGCAGAGGCTTTTTAGCTCGGGTACAATCACTTCCATCGCTGCAACACCTGTTCACCTGATAACTGCTCTCATATCTGGCAAACCCAGGGGCGTCCAAACGGCCTCACCTCACTCTGTAGATATCTGACAGATCGGACCTTTCAAATGAAAACACTAAAGACTGAACCCACAGTGTGTACCTAACATCCTGCTCCATCACTGACTCGAACACACACACAGTCTGATACTGAGGGAAATCTGACTTCCTGTAGTTGAAGACAGCGTAAAGGCAGTGGCAGGAGAACTTCACATTTAAAGACAAATAATGTCAAAACAGGAAGTAGGACTCGAGAGGAAAAAGGAACCAACGCTCATGAACGTTGCTCACCGCCATGGCTATTTGTTACCAAAAAAATGTAACTCGTCTCTCTCTCTCTCTCTCTCTCTCTGTCTCTCTCTCTCTCTCCCTCTCCCTGTGTGTCTCTCTCTCTCTCTGTCTCTCTCTCTCTCTCTGTCTCTCTTTCTCTCCCTCTCTCTCTGTCTCTCTCTCTCTCCCTCTCTCTGTGTCTCTCTCTCTCTCCCTCTCTCTCTGTCTCTCTCTCTCTCTCTCTGTCTCTCTCTCTCTCCCTCTCTCTGTGTCTCTCTCTCTCTCCCTCTCTCTCTGTCTCTCTCTCTCTCTCTCTCTCTCTGTCTCTCTCTCTCTCCCTCTCTCTGTGTCTCTCTCTCTCTCTCCCTCTCTCTCTGTCTCTCTCTCTCTCTCTCTGTCTCTCTCTCTCTCTCTCTCTCTCTCTCTCTCTCTCTCTCTCTCTGTCTCCCTCTCTCTCTGTCTCTCTCTCTCTCTCTCTCTCTCTCCCTCTCTCTTTGTGTCTCTCTCTGTGTCTCTCTCTCTCTCCCTCTCTCTTTGTGTCTCTCTCTCTCTCTCTCTCTCCCTCTCTCTGTGTCTCTCTCTCTCTCTCCCTCTCTCTCTTTGTGTCTCTCTCTCTCTGTTCTCAGAGTTGCCTCAGTCAGAACACATCAGTGTTGCTGATGCCACGTGGTTGGCTCTGAACGTGGTGTCGGGAGGCGGCAACGCCTCCAACTCACAGCCAATCGGAGTCACCAAGATCGCCAAATCCGTCATCGCACCGCTGGCCGACCACAACATCTCTGTGTTCATGCTGTCCACTTATCAGACCGACTTCATACTGGTGAGTGTGTGTGTGTGTGTGTGTGTGTGTGTGTGTGTGTGTGTGTGTGTGTGTGTGTGTGTGTGTGTGTGTGTGTGTGTGTGTGTGTGTGTGTGTGTGTGTGTGTGTGTGTGTGTGTGTGTGTGTGTGTGTGTGTGTGTGTGTGTGTGTGTGTGTGTGTGTGTGTGTGTGTGTGTGTGTGTGTGTGTGTGTGTGTGTGTGTGTGTGTGTGTGTGTGTGTGTGTGTGTGTGTGTGTGTGTGTGTGTGTGTGTGTGTGTGTGTGAACACTTCAGGTGATGAGATCAATGAACCATCAGGACAGAGAAGGGCATTAAAAGACAGCTGATTCATTTGGAGCTAAAACAACCTGCAGAGTTTCCAAAACATGCATCACATGTCAACATGCTTATAAGACAGATGCATGATGAAGTGTACATGCTGTAAACATGATCAGTGTGTTTACAGCCTGCTCGAAGACTTTCATTACTTTTCCATTATATAACAACCGGCTGCTCCCTTTCTTACCTCATCATGTCTGACATGTAAAGGCAATAAGCTCAGACATCGTGGACCTTCTCCGGCCTCTTTTTGATTTAGAGATCGTCTCTCATACCGAAGCCTCTCAGGCCACAGGGAGGGTTTTTTTTTTTTATTGCCTTGCTTTCTTGGAAAACCAGTCTGCTGAGCGACTCTGGCATGTTTATGAAAATGAAAGAAGAAAAAAAAAAAAAAACAGTGTGGATGTTCATAATCTGTTACGTAAAGAGGATCTGCAGCTCAGCCTCTCGCTGCTGGAATTCCACTCTCGCTGCTGGAATTCCAGGTATCATACTCTGTTTCCTGTCTGTGCACCGGCTGCTCTTTTACCCATAATCCTCATTATTACCAGCTTCAGATAAAATAGAAGCAAAACAAAAACAAAGCTGCACTCACAGCGTCGCCCACATCAAGCAGCACCCATCTCCTCTCCGGCTCACACGGTGTCGGATTGAATTACTGAATATCTGAGGGAAACACACACCAGCTGAAGATGTTTATTTTCCACTGTTTGGATCTATTCTGTTACATAAAGCAGTAAAGCCTGACGGAGCCATAACTTTAGCCTCACTGAGCCGACACACACACACACACGCACACACACACACACACACACACACACACACACACACAGAGATTCAATTGAAGTAATAGCTGCCAACCTTGAAGGGGAATCACTTTGTTACATCCAGACTCGCTCGTTCCAGAGATCCACTTTCATTTTGGAGACGATAAAGAAACACGACCCGACGTTTCGTTTCAACAACACACTCCAAACGTTGCGTACATTTGATTGACAGTAGGGACTGGTATTTAAGAATGGGCGGGGCTTATCTGACTGAAGCGTTGAAGCTTCTCACGAGGCTTTTTGCCGGCCTGGACTCGAGCTCTTTGCGGTCGTTGCGTACGCTTCATGTGCTGAGGCTTTGTTGACGCGACCGTGGGTTCGAATCCGGCCCCGCCCTCTCTCCTCTCCACACGTCCTGTCTCTCTCTCTCTCCTGCGCTCCTATCCAATCAAATCGAGGTTGAAAGAGGACAATGCATGAAAGCATAAAGATAAGATTTGAGTCCTCGTCCTTGTTTCTTCCACAGACCAGCCTCTTATCTAACGCAGCATGTTTCCAAAACTGAATTTCCAGGAATTTATTTATGTTCCCCTGAAGACAACTCTGAAGCTCTTTTATGAAACGCTTTGACCTTCAGCTTTAAGCGCCAATAAAAGACCTTATCAAATGCTGTGTTCTTCTGGGCAGTTATGAAAGGACCAGACGAGGCTCTTTGATTGAACCTTATCGCGGTTGAATAATCTTTCTGCGTCATTGTTGGAAGAAAAAAAAAACAAAACACATCTGTCTCACCACTTTGAGTCATTTCTGTCCTCTTCAACCGGAATTTCATTTATTAGCTGTGATTTATTTCTTTACACATGGAAATCATTTCATTCACCTTGTTTTTATATATAAAGGTTCAAGGTTGTCTTATTTATCGGGGTTGCACATTTGACACCGGTGGGTTGAAGATTTAACACAAGAACATTCACAGAAGAAGAAGAAGAAGATGAAGAAGAAGAAGAAGATGATGAAGGGAAATAAAAAAATGTGACTCCTAAAACATGTTTTCTTCCACTGATGACAAAAAAGGACAACAGAGACCTGACTCTCTGTGCACGCCGCACGCCTCAGAGCGAGCGAGGCGCTCCGTCTCAGGAGCGTGGACATCTCGTCTCATGTGGACTTGTTGTTGTCACTCACCTCCTCCATGTTTGTTTTGGTCCTCAGGTCCGGGAGCGAGACCTGCCCATGGTCATGCACACGCTGTCTTCCGAATTCACTTTGCTGCGGGTCGTCAACGGCGAGACGGTTGCTGTTCACGATCTGGGAGTCACCAACGGCTTCGTAAAGCCTAAACTAGGTAAGAGAGAAAGGTGAACGGGTTACAGGTTAGCCACATTAGCTGGTCGGCCTGCACTCTGGTTAACGTGTCTGTTTGTGTGTTTCAGTGCCGCGTCCCATCATTCACCCTCTGTCGAGTCCCAGCAACATGTTCTGTGTGACCAGCCTGGACCCGGACACGCTGCCCTCCGTCGCCACCCTGCTCATGGACGTCATGTTTTACTCTGGAGGGTGAGAACCTTCTGTGTTGTTAGCCGTGTGTTAGCCTCTCCGAGGTTAGCATGAAGTGTTTTATAGGAAACGCCTCAGACCTGGTGTTTTTAAAATAAACACTTCTGATGCTTCCATCAGCTGAGCTGCAGCCTTTGTACCTTTTCGTATCCGAGTCCTTCAAGCAGCTTTCATTATTTTTGCCCTGAAGGAAAAGTCGGAGACTTGAGGAAATGTGCGACAGAGCTCCGTGAAATCTCTCCAGACAGACGCTCACGACCATGTTTTTAAATGTGGTTCAGACATCCATGTTTACCCCTGAGGAGGAGTTTTAGTGACTTCACATGAAGCTCGACCATCGAGTGAAAACCACACCTCGTGATGTGTTCGGCTTTTAAAATCACAGTTTCTTAAAAGTGTTTGAGAACATTTTAGCACCTCTAAGTTAGCATGTAGCTCATCGTTTAGCCTCGCAATCAGAACGCCTTTCATCATAATGTGTGTCATATCGTTCAAACTGGTTCGAGTCGAAGCTGAGCTCACGAACCATCAAAGGAAACTGAAGCAATGAGACGAGCGCTGTTCAGACGGCCTCTTCAGGTCTCTGTGGCGTCTGAGATAGAGTAGAAGGTTGCGTGATGGCGCTGTGCAGTAGTTCGCTCTGCTGCCTCTCAGCAGGTGGTTGGACAGGAGTGGGCATGTTATTCCTGTGCTGCAGTCCTCTGGCTCCTCCCACACTCGCTGGGTTTCCAGCGAGCAGGCCCGTTTGGGTCAGTGCAGTTTGGGACACTGAACTCTGACCTTGCTTTTACACTAAATCACAGCGATGTGACAAAGTGTAGACCGCCAATAAATTCAACAAAGAAGAAGAACGTGACACAGGAAACAAAGATAAATGGATCCGAGGAAGGTCAGCGTCTCTGAGGCAAGAGACAAAAGCAGCCTTGAAATGACTCTTTAAACCTGGTGCCTTTAGTGTTTATCCTTTATTCCCGTTGTCACACAGGAAGTGCAGATTCTTTTGACCAATCAACGGCCTGCAGTGTGTCTAGCTCCAACCTTTAGTGTCAGAGCGGTACAGTCCGGATCAGTTATTTTGGCACCCTCACCAAACTATGACGCCTGTAAATGTGTGCCGTACCGAACTGGACTGAAGCAGACCGCTTGATGGGAACTTCAAAGATCCACTCGTGTCCTTCACAGTGTTGTTCTACTAAAGGGTGCATTAGTGTCACTGCATCTGCAGCCGTAGGAGGATGAGTGAAAGCTGACTTTTCCTCATCGTCGGTGTGTTAGAGCACCAGACTGTGATTTCTGCATCGCCGTCATCAGAGGTTTCTGTTCTCTTCCAGGCCCAAAGAACCCGGAGCCTCCAGCGAGGACTCCAGCCACATCCGCTTCTTCTCCTTCTCCCTGATCGAGGGCTACATCTCGCTGGTCATGGACGAGCAGACGACTCAAAGGTGAACTAACTCCTGACTTTATTCATGAAGCACCTTTCATCCAAAGCGCTTCAGATGCAACAGAGAGGAAATATGATGTCTGTGAAAGAGTGCGCTCGATAATGACCCATAAACAACAACAGTTTCAACTTCTGCTCTCAATCAGTCGCTCTTCATTTGTACAGTTTACAAAGCCTGTTACCTGGAGACACTTTACAGCAGGGCAGGTGAAAGACCTTACTCACTCTTATGCTACAAAGACCCAACAGGCGTCGGCTGTGTAATGATCCTCACCTGTTTCATTCAAAGACCAGCACGATGGAACAAACACACGAGTGCTGCCTGAGGGGGCGGCTGGTGTGTTGCTAAGCAGTAGAAACAGCTGTGATGTATAGAGGACGTGGTTAAGTCACAGTGGGCTTCAGCGTGACTCATTTCTCTTCCTCGTTGCCCCCCTGTTTCTCTCTAATGAAGCAGACAGGACATAAAGAAACCTGAGCAGCTACACTTCCCGCGTGGCTCCTGCTTATTCTCCCTTCGGGGAGCTCATATATGTGTGTCACTGATGTCTTTAAGGGAAAACTCAAATTGGACCAAACGTCTGTAAAAAGAGTGAAGTTCATATTTTGTTGCAGCCACATGTGGGTCAGCCTCGTCCACACGGTTTATGTAAGACCGCTCATGTTGTCTTCGAGGAATAGGTCACCTATTTTTCTCAACTTTAAAACGGCTCTCTTAAAAGGCACAGCAGGTCAGACTGCAGTAACGCCACTCACCTGTTGATGTCGCTCTGAAGAGCAGAGAGACCCAACATATTAGCATTTAGCACATTTAGCTTCATGTGCAGCAGGTGTGAAAAGCTGTCTGCCTGGTTCTGCAACAAGTTAAACACTAATAAATCTCTTATCTGTCTCCAAACCCCCCCAATGATGAGACAAGTCCATCCTCTCCGTCTTCTGCCTGCTCCACTTTTCAGAAAATGTGTCTCAAACAGGCCGTTTGGAGATTTTCCCTTTATGACATCACAAAGGGCAGTAGCCCCTCCCCCAGGTGGGTGACACTCCCACAGCTAGGTGTTTGTTCTGCCCTCTGAGTCTGCCTTCTCACCGTAAACAATAGGACATGGAGCCAGAAAGCACCGAGTACACCCGAGCCCTTCCAGAGAGGGGGCGTGGCCAGACACAGCTCATTTACATATTTAAAGCTACAGACACAGAAACAGCCTGTTCTGAGCAGGGCTGAAATAGAGGGGTTTATAGACATGATCAAATACAGGATCAGAGTGGATTTGTTTTTAAATGACCTGTGATATTTTATATTCTTTGTCATTTACTCACTTAAAGGTTCCCAAACAACGTCCTCTTCACTAGCGCTTCTGGAGAACTTTGGAAGATGGTTCGCATCGGAGGACAACCTTTAGGATTTGGTGAGTTTTTTTATTGTGTACTGCAAGGCTAAAACTATAAATAAAAACAATAAAAAAAAAAAAAAGTGTTTTGTTGGGGTTTTTTTTTGCAGATGAGTGCGGCATCGTGGCTCAGATCTCTGAACCCCTGGCTACAGCTGACATTCCTGCTTACTACATTAGTACCTTCAAGTTCGACCACGCACTGGTAAGACAAACAGCTCGTTTGATTCACCTTCAAGTGCTGCATGCAGGGTCCAGAGATGCATTATGACACTTCTTAATCTGTGCATTCCCAAAACAAAGGCCATGCTCTTATAACATTTAGATGAATTCGGATGAAGCTAAAAGACGCAGTCAGCTACACTAATTCAGCGCTACATCTGACCTGGCAAAAGAGCGAAGAAGAACAAACAGACGAACAGAAAACATAACGCAGCCGTTAAATGACGCATGTCAAGACTGCAGCTCTCGTTGCACCCTCGCTCTAGCTCGAGGTGATTATCCTGCTGCGTTCTCACATCAGCTCGCTCAGACTTGCTGCAGAAGAAATACGAGCGGTCTGGCAGGAGAAACTCGGGGGGGGGGGGGGTGTAAGCGAAAAGCGTTCACACATGCAGCACAAACATGAGTTTTTCAGGAGTTTTCTGCTGAAGTGAAATCACGATTTGTCGAACAAGAAGCTGTAAGAAAGTTAAGTTCTCTTATAGATTTAATAGATAACCTTCAGCTGCTCCCGTATGTGCTGTGATCAGAAGCTCACACAGCGTTTTTTTTTTGCTCCTGCAGGTTCCTGAAGAAAACATCCAAAGCGTGATCGGAGCTCTGCGGACCAAGAGCACAGCACAGTGAAGGACAGCCGGAGGAGGAACGGCCCCGTGTTTTTTGTCTCTCCAGTCATTTCGTTCAAACGTTTATCATGTCCAAAAAGTGCCAAGAGCTTCTTAGCGGACTCCTGTGGATCGGCTCTGAAGGAAGGGATCGAACCACGAAGCGTGGGAGGGAGGGAGGGGGAGTGTGACAGCGTGTTAGGGATTCATTTTCTTTCCCTCCTCCTCGGCACTCGAGCCCCTCCGCTGCCCGCTCTGGTAGTTGTTGCTTTAGTTTACCAGACTGAATATGTTTCTTTTTTCCTCTCTGAAGCTGCTTCTTCCCACTCCCTGACCCTCATGAGCACCATACTGTATTAGTTACATAATTCCTCTTACAGAAGGATGACGAATGTACTCTCTGAAGCAAAAGAGAGATTCTCTATATATATATATATATATCTATATACCAATCTCTCTGTTTTTTCCTTTTGTTTGTTCCGTTTGGTTTTTAACAATAGGTCATTTCTCGGTGCCAAGATGTCTGAATGCCCCAACTGATGCCTTTTGTTTCCAAACTTTTCACGTGTGCAATTGAAGGAGACGATTTGGCGAGGCAGTGCGGCGCTCCGGCGGAGTCGCGTTTTGTTTCTTTTCTGTTGAACGTGTTTTAATCGCAGCAATGATCCGACTTGGTCGAGTCCCCTCACACTTCCACGCGTGATCTGAAGTGGATCTGAGAGTCTGAAGAGGACAGACTTGTTTTTGTGTTTTTAAAAGTTACACACGCGTTCACACTGTGAGCAACATGGCGGGTGAGTCACCGCAAAGCTTTTTTTAAAATCCAAATCAGACTTATTCTTGCTTTTTAAAAGTGCTGTTTAATGGCGGAGACCATCGCTTCGACTCAGTCCAGAGTGATTAAACAATGACCTTATTTATGAGCCAGCGTTTAAACGTTTCACCAAACATGAACTACAGCACAGTCTTATTTATTTATAACGCTCCGTCCTTACAAACTCCGGTGGGCCACGCACTCCTCTCATTTCTCCTCAAACGTTTCTCATTACACGATTTCCTGACGGGTCCAGATCAACGTCTTACTTCAAGTTTCAACAGGCAAAGATGACGGCTTGAGTTGGTCTATAAGTAAAAGAAAATCTGCAAATAAAGCGAGCGAATGAGTCTGTATCACTCCTCATTTTAAGACTCTTAAAAACTACATTTCCCTCGTTGCACTGGCAGATATTTCTGACTCATTGTAAGCAAGTCAGGCGTCATCGTTTGCCTTTTTTTAAATCTTAAAATAAGATGTTTATCTGTTTGATTGAACCTGGCTGAGATGAAGTGCAATGAGATATTTGTGAAATGAGTCGAATCCGTTTGGTAAGATTTGAGTTTAAACTTCAGGGACCTTATTATTACCCAGCACGTCTCGCTTCACTGTTCTTATAATAGATAATCATTCAAAGGCCTCAAGTTAGCCGACCAAAGACGGATCAGTCGCTGGCCGTCACTCGACGAGTTCATCTTATTCTTAAAGCAATAATAAGAGCGACTGACCTTTTCTCTCCGACAGGATCGATGACTCGCTCTCATTTCTTTGCACATTAATTAGCTTGATTAGCTTGACTTAGCATAATGAATGGAAACAGATGGAAACAGCTAGCCTGGTTCTACATGAGTTTATTCTCTAAAAAACAGAAAAGATGAAATCAACACACGTGTTGCTTCTTCTTCTTCTTCTTTAGTCGAGCTTTTTCCACGGATAGTGACTCTCCTCTTCTTCTTTTTTTTTTTTTTCTCCCCTGAAATAGTAACACTACTAAAAGAGTCACATGAACTGTCACAAGCTCTTTTCACACATGCTCTGATGCAATTTGTTGACCTTTTCTAGACGGCGTCCTGAGCGGTTTATTCGCTCACAGCGGGAGATTTATACAAACATCATGAATCTCTCTCTCTCTTTGTTTACACGTCGACTCACAAGGACGTTTCACCAGGGTGAAAGATTCTGCTAATTGCATTCACACATGCAGCCGCTCAGTCCCGATATTTAAAGGTTTAGTGCAGTGAAAGCCTGAGCTAAAGTGAAGCGTTTAAAAAAATCACACTTTGTTGCGCAGTGCAATCTTCAGATGTTCAAACAGACACTCCGAGTCCCCGCCCCCTGATCGTGTCGCTCACAGTGTGAACCTGCTGCAGTAAAGATAAAACGGTAAAGTGAGAATTACTGAGTCACTTTGATGATGCACCAGAATAACGACTGAGTGCAAGCGTGCTAAATGATAAGCTAACGGTCCACCAGGCCGAACGTTTCCCCCCCTGAACCCTGGTGTCCATTGCGGTGTTGAAGCTGCCCCCCTGTCTGCACTTTAATGCAGGTCCCCCCCCCCCCTCCTCCCCCTCAAAGACCTGCCGTACTGATGTGAAACAGGGACGGTTATTTACTTTACAAAGATCCTGTACAGGCGAGATTTCTGTTGGTCTTAAGCGTTACGTGATATATGTTGTTTTTTTTCCACTCCTCTTTCTTTCTATCCCCCCCTCACACACACACACACACACACACACACACACACACACACACACACACACACACACACACACACACACACACACCTTGCACCTAACACTTTTTTCTCCTGATCAGCTGTGATGATGAGTAGAGACCCTGTGTTTATCTGTGTTAAAGCATAAGGAAGCTGACTTTTTTTTTTTTCTGACTCCATTTCAAAGAAAACGTTGAAAGCTTTTCGCTTGGAGCTTCTTGTGTGGAAAAATAAAATAAAATAAAACAAGCTTTTTTTGGACCTTGTTGTTGTGCTGAGTTTGTTTTCATTCTCATTAACGTTTGTAAGCCTGTAAAAACGTCGACCAATGTCTGCCATGAGGTACCAATCTGATGAACCAATCACAGGCCTCCCTGTCTCCCTACTCGAGTTTATACTGTTTACTTACCGCTGAATGAGACATGAGACGGCGTAGTTTCTACACAATGAAAGAGATGAACTGAGATCGATTTCTGGAGTGATGGCGCTCGTTTAGTAAGTGAGGGGGCGTGGCTTAAGAGGGAGCACAGAGGGGGAGGGGGCGGGTGTAGACGGAGCACTGAGGAAATGCTACACTAAAAATCATGCTAGTTTGGAAAATGACCAACCCTGCCTTTAATGCTTTTCATGTGACTTAAGATTAGAAATGATTAAATCCTGCACAACAACTCGTTCACCAATTTATTAGAAAAAAATCTAATCATTTCTGAACCTGTGAAGTGAGGACGCTCTTCACTGATGTTCACAGGGACTGCTCGGTTGATGCCGAGCAGGATCTTTTATTTCGAGATCCTCAGCAAACTTTGAAATATTTGAATATGTAACTTTTGACAAGACTTCAGTAGAACATGTAGAATACACAAACACACAGTTCACATGCTAACATGTTAGCAATGGGCCGAAGACACTCGCAGAATCGCATTCGCACAAAATCCAATAATATCACTGAACCTTGTAAGTCAGTTCTTTAGCTTCTTAAAACGTCTTTGCGTGTTTTTAACGGCTTCTCGCTGTCTGAGAACGGGAGCCCTGTGTGTGTTACAACAGTGCAGTTGCACCCTGAAGACCTTGAGTGGGGTCAGGTTACTTTATTTTTCATCTGTCGGTAAATTTGGTTGTAGAGAGAGTCACATGTACTTAAACACAGACAACACATAAAATATAAATATTTTTCTGTGCATATGGGTTCTTTGTTTCGTCTCTATTTACACGTTTCTGCATAATAATGAAGGACCTGCAGGTAGACCTGCGTCTGGGTGTTGAAGAGTTCCAGTTTACGTTTTTAGTCTAATATGTTCATGCAGGTTCAGTAAACAAACCGCTCTTAGAAGTCCGTTCTCGCTTTTCAGGATGCTCACTGGACTGTAAACAAAGGAAACGTGCTGAAAGGGAAGTCTCGCCTTGCAGTCCTTCTTAATGCTGACTACATCTAAAGTCTGATGTCGCTTCTGGAAGTCAGAGCGTCAGACGATAGCCGATGGTTACAAAACTTAAATTCTTCTTTCACAGGTTTCTTAAACTCACATATTTCCTGTTCTGTGAGCAAAGCCTAAAACATAAATAACATCAAGCTTATTCTTTATTGTAGGGTAACTTACAGTTTTAAACATTTCAATCTTTGTGTAGAAAAAAAACCCATTTTAGACACGTCTCTGACTCCAGCTGTGATCTTTGTCTCCTCCTCAGTGAATCGAGGACTGCAGGTATATCAGCTGTCTGTTTTATTTGACCTGAGTAAACAAAGCAGAGAGCAGACAGGAGCCTCCGCACGCCTCCTTTTTCTTCTGCCTCAGCTCACATGCAGAGCGAGGAGGAGGAGGAGGAGGAGGAGGAGGGCGGCTCCAGCTGCAGAGACCCTCTCAGCAGCGCGGGGTTAAAGGCGAGAACATGGTATGTTAGTGTTTTCACTTATCATCTTTCTTCTTACATAATCCTCCACAGTTCACCTCCCTGACTCCACAGTGAAGGCTTCTTCTCACATCAGATCGTTGATTTACAGGATTACATCTGATCTTTTTAGCGTTAAAAAAACCTCCATACAATAAGAAACAGGGCCAACGGTGAAGGTGTTTTTCGGTTGGTTCTTTATGCACACAAAAATACACGTGTGCAAAATCTTCTTCTTGCGATTTCACTGGTGAAAATCTCCCACGCATAATTTACATTCAGACTAAATGTGCTGCTGAAGTTACAAACACCTGTAGCTTTGACTTCTTTCACTTAAAGTTCAACACAAAGTCGTCCTGACGTGGGGATCCTGTTTGTGTGTGATATAGGAAAGCCTGTTGTTGTAGCTGTCTGCTCTTATCGGGATGAAACGCTGACTCACGTCGTTTACAGCCGACTGGTTTGGTGTGAATTCATCACGTCTGTGGGTGGACGTTTCCCCACCAGTGACCTCTGAGCTCCGTCGAATATCAATCAATCAAACGGGGTTAACAG
This sequence comes from Symphodus melops, assembly GCF_947650265.1. Classification (NCBI taxonomy): domain Eukaryota; kingdom Metazoa; phylum Chordata; class Actinopteri; order Labriformes; family Labridae; genus Symphodus; species Symphodus melops. Next base: position 24,507,596 of record NC_136701.1, on the reverse strand, counting down.
GATGCAAGATACTTATTAGAGATGCCAGAGAGTGAGGACGCGTGTGTGGAGGTTAGCATGGAATAAACGAAGACATCTTTTTAAAAGATTGACTTTGTGGGGGGGGGTTTACTCTCTTGTGAGGAACTTTTCGTTTGCGTCAGCCCCGTGCGGTCGAAGCATCTCGTGTGCGAGCAGCAACATTCAGTGTTTAAAAAGGAGCCTTCATGTCAATGACATGTTTATTTGTACAGCAGAGAGAAAGATGTTCTTAATAGTTCATGCTTGTAATGTTTTATTGTTTTTTTTAGGGTTATGCATTATTAGGAACATGACTGACATGACTGCTAACGCTCGCCTCAGATGCACCTCTTTGCGTGTTTCTCATTATGGAGAGGTAGTTTGAGTCATCTTTTTTTCCAATATGGCGAACACCATCGATGGGCTTCAAAATTCCCATCAGGAACCAATTGGTGACATCACTGAGACAGCGTCCATGTTTTAGGGTTAGGATTAGGGTAGGGTTAGGGTTAGGTTTACGGTTAGGGTTAGGGTTAGGTTTACGGTTAGGGTTAGGGTTAGGTTTACGGTTAGGGTTAGGGTTAGGGTTGGGGTTAGGGTTAGAGGGTTAGGGTCAGGGTTAGGATTAGGGTAGGGTTAGGATTAGGGTTAGGGTTGGAGTTTGGGATCGGGTTAGGGTTAGGGGTTAAGGGTTAGGGTTAGGGTTAGGGGTTAAGGGTTAGGGTTGGGGTTAGGGTAGGGTTAGGGTTAGAGGGTTAGGGTTAGGGTTAGGGTAGGGTTAGGGTTAGAGGGTTAGGGTAGGGTTAGGTCTGGGTAAAAGGGTTAGGGTTCGGGTGTCTATTTTTTTTAGGGTGTCTATTTTTTTTTACTGAAAAACAACAAAAATCTTGTCTTGCTAATCTTTAAGAGTCAAACACGTCAGTGGATGAAACGCGGGGCGGACTGACCATTTTTAAATGGCTGTATAGAACCAGCTGAGGAGCACAGATGTTTTTTCAGTTTATCCTTTGTGTTGTGTTTTCTTTCTTTCCTCTGTCAAAAGAAAGTGAAGAGACCGAAATGTGCTGAGTTTGCTCCTCAAGTTAAACTCCTCTATAAAGACGCTGTAAAGATCTGTGGCTCCTTCTTCACTGTAACTAAAGCAGGACTTTACTTGGAAAGCTGTTTCTTGACTCAAATCAGCGTTTCCTCAGAACCCTGCCGAGCTGCCGGATCACAGGTTGCTTGTTTTATGCTCACTCAGTAGTTTTGTCATAAATACATTTCCACACTCTCTGAGGGCCCTCGAGTTGTCACGATGATGAATGAGCCCAAAATACAGAAAGTCTGCGGGGGAGCGAGCAGCACAACAATACCAGCTTGATTTTCACTGAGTTCAGCTGCAGCCCGCGTGCACTGAGAATGAAAGTGTCCATCAGCTGCAGCCTGCAGGTAATAAGAGTCAAGGTTACAGTGGAGCTCAGCATTAAGAGGCCTGTGAAGGTCAACATAAGGAGAGTGTTATAACTGAAGGAAGAACACGGTTGTTTGTAGGTGCTGGAGTATATTGGACGAGTTTGTAGATTCGTAAATATTTGTAGATTGAAGCTCCTTTGAGAAGTTTTTAGCTGGTTCATCAGACACGCTGACATTATTTACACAACAAGGATTTCAGCTAAAAAAAAAAACGCAAAATCTTGGGTTGTAGTTTGGCTGAGATCGTTTACACAACAACGCCGTTGTGTAAGCAAAACCACAAAGTTAAAAAGAAAAAAAAAAAACTGGCGACGTGCAGCACGATGTGATTCAATATGAACGAGACGCTGAGGTGTAAAATTATTTTTCTGACAGGCAGCACATCCACTCTGAGTCGATGAAGGATGAGGGGTTTTTCACAATAAGACGCACAGCTGACATGGTCGACAGTTTGCACAGCTCCAGCTGACTCAAAGTCAGGCAGTCAGCATTTCCTGCATGGAGACCGCTATCGATGAGCCTGCAGCGCCCCCTGCAGGAACGGACGGATCACTACACTCAGGCTTCATCCGGTAATATTTACACTCTGTGGTCAGTGTTGCATTCGCTGATGACGTCACTAAATTAACCAGCTACAGTGAAATAAAAACCCCTTCAGCACACAGCAGATTTTTAAGTCAAATATATTTATTGATATATTTCAACATGTTTTATTTACGTACTTTGCATAATGTTTCCTTGAAGGTATTAAACAAACAGCTCTCCAGCTGGGAGTCCAAAACAACATCTTTCAGTCATATTTTATTTTGCGTTCATCTCAGACAGTCAGGATGCTTCCCAGCTGGCAGGAGTCAGACTCTGCAGCTTTCTGAGTCGAGCTCCAGAAACAGGAAGACAGTGAGGTGACACACGAGTGCAGGATGTAACATTGAATCCTCTGAACCTGTTGTCTCTCGGGGCAGAGTGTCCTCTCCTCGATCTGCAGCTGGCAGCCAGATAATCATTTTGTTTTTGGACCGTTAATGCTGCAACCGGCTCTTCAAATGTGTTTTTTTTTTTTACCAACATTTCACAGCCGGCACACCACGTCTTGTTTGAGGTCAGTCCTGTTTGTTCCACTCGCTCTCACTGCACACGTTTCCTTCTCTTTGTAGCAGCAGCAGATGAACCTGTGAGCGCTGACTCAACGTGACTCCCTCCCTCTGCCTGCATCGTCACGTTCTGCTTTGTTTTGGTCGACTTGGGACGTTTCTAGGCGGGGAGCTGGTGAGTTTCCTCCAGCCAATGACGACGCAGAAGGGGAAACTGAAGAGTGGATGTGAGTCAAACCGGCGAATATGACGGACGTGGGCCTCAGCAGCAAAGAAGAGACGATCTAATCAAAGAGGCGAGGGGTGGTTAGCTTCCAGCTGTGAGACAGGAAGGTGACAGACGATGACGGGCACCACAACAACTACAAAGACCCAGAGATGTTATTCTAGTTTATACGATCATGATAAGTAAATATTAATCGACTTTTTTTTTTTTTTTTAAGAGAAACACTGAAAAAACACATTTTGTTTCCTCAAATTTGGCTCTAAAGATTTTCATGTTTTCATAGATGAGGGAAACGTTGAAGATTCGTCACGTTGCAGAAGTTTCAACCAGAGAAAAATGTGCACTTTTTTCACAGCTTGGCTTCACGTAGATCGTCTGTTTATTGCAGCTCTTCCATCTCTTTAGTCCACAGCCTTCATGCAGGGTAGAGCGATAAAGTCAGAGTCCGTGTGCTGCAGGATTGACGTCTCCGCTCTGTTTGACGTCGACTGCAGGACGGAGGGACACGAGGGTCGCTCGCCTGCAGAGAGCAGCTGGATTTTAGATCCCAGCGCGGCCCCTGATCTGGTCTCTGAGGGGCCGGAGGGGTCAGCCAGCTCTACATCCACTGCTCGAACACCATGGGGCTCAGAGCAGGGACTTCACCAGCGCCACCATGTGGTCCACGCCGCACGCTACGTCCACCACCTGACCCGGCACAGTCACCTGATGGAGAGAGAATACGAGTTAAACAAGAAAATCCAAACGTCTAGTCTGAGACAAAGCTCAGATGTCAAATGTTGAATCAGTGTCGTCTTACTCTCCAGGGAAAGTACTGGTCGTCTGTCTTCCCGATGCCCAAACATCCTCTCACATTCTTCCCCCAAACGAAGAGCTCGCCTCGATCTGCAGAGAAACCATAAAAAACATCATCGTCACGCGGAGAGGATCTTTGAGACATGCAGAAACAAAATAAGAAGCCAAACTCGTCGAAGGGTTCTCAAAGATAGTTCATGTTTCTGTTTGAAGGTCTCATATTCTGAAACATCCACTTCCCCATGTTCCTCTATCTAAATGTGTGCGCAAACAGGCCGTTTGGAGATTTTCCCTTCATGACATCACAAAGGGCATGGGTGTCTTATTTTGTGCCGATGTTCTTCTTCACAGCGAGTAAAACTTCAGAGAGAGAAACTTCTGCTGTGGGGAAATGTTCGCCTCAAGAACAGGAATCCTGGATATTGTAAGAAATCCTTCAGGTGTTAACGTCCTGCTTGTTTCTGCTTCGTTTGAGTCTGACTCATAAAAAAGTGGCTTTAAAGGTCTCTCCAGTCAGAGTGCGACTGCTCTCATGCTGCTGCTGCAGAGATTAAAAAAAAAAAGGCAGATTTTTTTGTTCCTTCTGTGCCGTAAACAGACTGACGTGACTCAGCTGTGTCATTTTCCGCCCTTCAGACTGAATCAGACAGACTTTACTGCTGATTAGTTTCATGTTTACATTTCTTCTCCTCGACTGGAAACTAAAAGGTCGAGGAGATTTGTGCTGATTTTGAAAAGTTGAAATATGGTGGAAAGGCTCATTAAAACCTGCCCGTGAGCTTTACGCCTGAAAGAGAAGACTCCCACCTGTCACTGCGGCAAAATGGTTGAGGCCACACCTGACCCGGGTGACGACCACCGAGGGGTTAAACTCTGAGCGTCCGAACAGGGTGGGGGGAATCATCTCCGGGGTCGAGGATTCAGAGAGTTTGGGGCCTTTTCCAAGAATCCCGTAACCCCAAACAAACACGTCTCCTTTGTCTGGAAGATTCAGAGACGATGAAATGTAGGTGAGAAAAAAATACCATCATTCAGAGAAGGTGAAGTATTAAGAGCTGTGATCTATGACGCCCCCTGGAGGCCACAGGCGGAGCCTCTCCTCTGACACTGCTGATCTAAAAAAGTGTTTTTACTCCAAACACAGCCCGTCCCCGTGTCTGAGCCGTGGTTTGTGTGAACTGACCGTTAAGGACGGCCACCTGCGTCCCTCCACACGCAGCCTGAACCACCTTCCCGCAGCCTCTCAAAGGGAGGAGTCGAGGAGAGTTGATCTAAAACAAGAGGATGACATCAACATGTATTACTCATTAAACACTCTGATAGGTTGTTGTTAAAGGAGCGATCTGTCAGATATCTGCAGACTGAGACGATGACGCTCTCTCCCTCTGACTCTGTGAGGCTCGTTCATACTCACAAAACAACAATGAATATTTCCTGATGTTTGGACGGTAAGCGACACGTGTGAACAGATTATTTCACCCTGATATTACCTCGAGGTTTTTTTGTTGTTTTTTTTGTAGTAAAAAATCGAACTTGGTTGCCGGGTGAGCTGATGTGTGAACATCACAGGAAACATTTTGGTCACCTCGAGTGAGCGGGCCAGGGTGTTAACGCTGACATCACACGACTGGCGAGCAACAGGTGCGACCGCTGTGCAGGTTTGTGAAGCTGCCTCAGACTCTTTCCTGTTTGCAAGTAGTTGGTTTTTTTTTAACCCCACATTCGTTGATGCTGTCTACAAGTAGCACCGACTGAAAGAGGAAAGCTGACTCTGTTGCTTCAGCGGAGTTTAGTGTCTGACTGATGCAGGAAAACGTCGCAGAAATGAAGGTTTGAAATCTGGGTTGAAAATGCTCGATCAGCGTCGGCTGTGAAAAAGAGCCTGGATGGATGACTGACTGAAAGGTGGAAATAAAACCACATGGAGGCTCGGTGCACAAACCCAAACATGTCCATCTTGTTTCTTTGTGCTTTTAGCAGCCGTCTCCTCCTCACCTGTGTGGACTCAGTGACAGACGCCAGCTGCAGGTATTCAGAGTTTCCCCATCCGAACAGCTGCCCGTCTTTAGACACGGCCAGGCTGCAGTCTCCGTACGTGCTGATCTGCTGCACCTCCACCCCCGCCAGGTCCCCGCCCACCTCCACCGGGCTGGAGCTGACTTCATGATGTCCAAGACCTGCACGACAACAAAGAATGATACGCTAAGATCTTCATCTCAGTTTTCCAGAGTTTTCACAAGTTGGTTTACGTTAAAATGATCCTCCTGTTGTTTTTATTTTTTTATCTGTCAGGTGCAAAAACAAGCAATTCATCCCTCATGCTTTAACTAAACAATAATACATGTTAGACAGAAACCTGCAAACACGCAGCCACAGAAAGAAATGGGGCTCTGATTTTATTTGAAATCAACTTTTACTTTTGCTTTTTGGTTTCGTGTGAAAAGCAGACAGTTTGTGGTCATGCGGTCATGTGGCTGTCAAGGTGAAGAGGACCGACTGTGGCCTGTAAAACTAAAAACACTGTTTCCTGAGGGGCACTTACCCGTCTGTCCATCTGCGCCCCATCCACAGGCGAAGACCTTTCCTGTGTCAGTGAGGAAGAGGCTGTGGTCCTGTCCGCACGCCACCTGGAAACAACAGAGAGAACACCAGAGGGGAAATGTTAGTGGGGGGGGGGTCGAACGTGTAAAGCAACAGATGTGAGGTGAGTCAACGACACAGTCAAAGTGTGAGTGCACGTGGAGGTGAGATACAGGAGGGAGGAAGTGCAGACACTCACCTGGACCACTCTGCTGCTGAAGCCGTCCAGCTTGTGAATGACGTGACTGCCGCTGTTTGAACACGAGAGACAGAAAGTATGAACATATAAGAGGAGGAGGAGGATGGTCGAAGCCGAGGTAGAGTCCGCCTGTCTTATAAACTAACAACAACTTTGCTTGTGTGAATGCGTCCTTAGGGCCTGTTGTGAAGGTTGGAGCCCTTCATATAACCAATCAGAACTGACCTTTTAATTTCTTCTTCTTGCAAAGATTTAACTTTTAAAAAATGTAAAAATGTTCCTTTAAAAATAAAAAATTCCATTCATACCTTAAAATGTCAAAGATAACACGCGACAACTCTGCCTTTGATAAGAACGGGTGACACGCACCGCGTCTCATCTGATACCGCCTTTAACTTCACGTCACGCCGAGCCGTTGACTCCACCGTGTCAAAGATCAACTGTTACACTCACATGTGTTTCACAGAGTTCAAAACTGAAGGTGAAACTTTACGTCTCAAACAGGAAGCTGCGCTCAGACCGAGACGTCAGACGGCTAAAGTTTCAATCTGTGCCTCGATGCTAACGCAACAATTATTCAACCACTGTTTGTTTTTGATAGATAGATAGATAGATAGATACTTTATTGATCCCGAGGGAAATTCAAGTTTTTTTCTTGAACCTCATGTTGTGTTTGTTTTACTGTCAAACTCATCATAAAAACTGTGTTTGATCTTTTTAGATCTGATTACACATCTTTAATTGCAGTTTTTAAAAAGCATCATTTCTGGATTATTTTGACTTTAAAAAATAATCAGATAAATATCTTATATTGATTATCACAGTCTACTTACAGCCAAAGTGACCCAGAAAGAATAGTTTTTTATTTTATACAGTCAGATAAATTAACACGAGTCGTGTTCCCGGTCAAAAGTGACCGGAATATTTTATTTGTGAACAAAAGAAATGATCCCAAAACAATTTCACAATATTACAAGTTTAATGTCTGAAATGCTGCAAAGTGAAAACTTTTTTTTTTTTTTTTAAGAGCGAGCATCGACCCTAAAAAAAACAAAACAACAGAGACTAAAAGTGTTTATCTGTTTTTTGAAAACACGTCCGCGTAGTTTGAAAAGTAAAGTTGAACGTGTGTGTGTGTGTGTGTGTGTGTGTGTGTGTGTGTGTGTGTGTGTGTGTGTGTGTAGATCTAACCTGTAGACTTCATCTTCCATGATCCTCCTCCCACACTGTCCGTACGCGTTGTTACCCATACTGAAAACTGTGAAAAGAGAGAGAGAGAGAGAGAGAGAGAGAGAGAGAGAGAGAGAGAGAGAGAGAGGGAGAGAGAGAGAGAGAGAGAGAGAGTGAGAAAGAGAGAGAGAGAGAGAGAGAGAGACAGAGAGAGAGACAGAGAGAGACACAGAGAGAGAGACAGAGAGAGAGACAGAGAGAGAGACAGAGAGAGAGAGAGAGACAGAGAGAGACACAGAGAGAGAGAGACAGAGAGAGAGAGAGAGAGAGAGAGAGAGAGAGAGAGAGAGAGAGAGAAATAACGAGCACGGTGAAGTTTTCCTCCATTTTTAAACCCATGAATAAAGCAGCAGCAGCAGCAGCAGCAGCTGTTTAACATTCAGATAAAACTCTGTTATCTCGTCATGTGAAATATGAAAGTGTTATCGTCAACAGGCTGCTTGATTTACTCGCAGCACAAATCAAAGCCCTGCAGGAGCCTTTCAAAGATTACAAAGAACACAATTACAATTTTTATTTGCTTCACTATTCCCCCGTTGATCAAAGTTGGGAGTTTGTTCAGGGAGAAAAAGTTTGTGCCTGGAACGACCGCTGCGCCTCATTAGTCCAAGTCATGTCCTGTGTTTTTTTACGCTCTGTGAATCCTGCAGAGATTCACTGACTGAACTTTTCTTCTGAGACAGAATCACCTCACGGAGTCATGAAAGCAGCTGTGACGCCTCATCAGGCCCAACTAACACAACACCTTCTTCAACCTGCTCAGCTACAACATGTTCTTCTATAAGGACGTGTCTGCTGTTGGTTTCTTATTGGTCAAAGCTAAAGCGCTACATGCACATGTTTTTTTGACAGCAAAACAAAAATATGTCCTCCGTAACGTTTTGGTCCTGAATGCGCCTCGAGTACGTTCATTAAACGGACATGTTGTGGTAGATTTGGGTTATTTCTTTCCATTCTGTGGCCGATGTTGATCGTAAAATGAGTTTGTTTGATCTACTCTTAAAGGCAGGGCTGGTCATTTTCTAAACTAGCGTTCCCTCAGTGCTCCATCTAAAGCCACGCCCCCTCATTTACATGCACGAGCGCCGTCGGTCCAGAAACGGACCTCAGCTCGTGCTTTGAGTGTGAGCTAGAGGGAGACAGGGAGGCGTGTGATTGGTTCATCAGAGAGCAGGGAGACAGGGAGGCTGTGATTGGTTCATCAGAGAGCAGGGAGACAGGGAGGCTGTGATTGGTTCATCAGAGAGCAGGGAGACAGGGAGGCCTGTGATTGGTTCATCAGAGAGCAGGGAGACAGGGAGGCTGTGATTGGTTCATCAGAGAGCAGGGAGACAGGGAGGCGTGTGATTGGTTCATCAGAGAGCAGGGAGACAGGGAGGCTGTGATTGGTTCATCAGAGAGCAGGGAGACAGGGAGGCCTGTGATTGGTTCATCAGAGAGCAGGGAGACAGGGAGGCGTGTGATTGGTTCATCAGAGAGCAGGGAGACAGGGAGGCCTCTGATTGGTTCATCAGATTGGTACCTCGTGGCAGACATTGGTGGAAGTTTTTACAGACTTACAAACTGATACAGATGATGGATTTTCTTTGTTTCTTTTTCAGAGAACCTGAGTTATTAATGTCTGCCAGGACCTAAAGATAATTTACACCAAAATTTGAATAAGTGGATCTGGAGGAAATGACCGACCCTGCCTTTAACTTACTGTGAATTTGAGTAATCTGAATGGAAAGTGTAACTTCCCTCAGGATCAATAAAGTGTCTCTCTATGCTCTTTCTCCTGTGAGAATCACTCAGCCTCTAAAGAGTCTCCAGAGACCTACACGGTTGGACTTCTCGCTGGTGCGGTCAGGTTTGAGTCTCTTACCTCCCTCTCTGTCGGTGAGGACCAGAGAGTGAGCGCGGCCGCAGGCCACCTGAACCAGTCTGGTCTGCTGAGGCTCCACGAGAGGCAGAGCCACCGGGGACGGCTCCAGCATGTAGTCGTAGCTTTGCTCTGCAGAGAAAAAGGGTCCAGGTGAGAGGCAGCAGGGTTGTCATGACACTGCTAAAAAAACAAACACTGTGGTTGATATGTTCTGTAGAAGGAAGTAAAGCAGAGTGGAAGGCAGCAGGGTGTCTGGTTTGGTGTGACCAGTTGAGGTTTGTCTTACGGCGGCTGTTCTGTGTGCGTTGGAAGCCCAGCTGAGAGTCCTTGTTCAGACCCATGCCCCACAGCTTGGTCACATCTTTGGTGGAGGAGGCGATGAGGGTGAAGCCGTAACCACAAGCAGCAGAGGAGATCTGCAACAGAGGAAGACCAGTTAAACACATTTAGCCCTTGTGAAAATGTGAAAATAAAGGTAATAAAGACTTTTTTTTCCACCTGCTTCTCGGTCTCCAGCCGGTAAGGTGTGAGTTGGTATTTGCGGGGTTTCTTCCTGCCGCTGTCCGGCACCACAAAGCTCGGGATACCCAGAGCACCGGTGTAGCTGAAGCCCCAAACAAACACTTTGTGGTTGGGCTTCTTGTGTTGGCCGACGTACTGAAAGACCGGGCCGCTGTTGTCCTTCTCCTGGGGCCTGGATGACTTTCTGAGAGTGGCGTAACCGCAGGCTTGAAGTCCTGCGCTCATGTGGCGAGAGCACGCTCGCACACACAGAAGAGCCATCCTGCGGAGAAAAGACGCAAAGAGACTCCATCACCGTATTCAAGAACTCGATTTACGACGTAAATCATGATCATTTAAGACATTAAGAAGTCTTTTCATTTTTTACAACAGCTGCAAAGACATCAGCAAAAATAGTATAAATAATGGTAATAAAATAAGATCTAGTTAAAGATAAATATATGTGTACATTAGTTACATCAACTGTTGTTTTGGTACACATTTGAGAATAAAATATGAAATTAGAAGAGTTTAGAAATGAGGAAACTGTATAATATCTGATTGTGATTTATTTTATTTCCTTTAACATTTAATAGAAAGCCTCAATAAGCTGTACAACTGTACTGCATGTTTTATGATCTGGGCCGATAATCAAACAGTGACCAAATCTCGTTAAATAATTCATATACATCTCTTAATTTCTGTGTTGTTGACATTTAAATATTAAAAACTGATGTAACCCTTTACACTTTAAAACATGAAGGTGCACTGGTCAATTCGGCTTCATTTATGGGTCAAGTTAGAAATTATATTTGTCATTAATGTCACATTTTCACCTCTTCAGTAACGCGGCTGTTTAGAGGTGAACGCAGCTTAACTCCAATGTACGGACTCACACGTGAAACGACTTTAAAGTTAAAACCTCCTCACTGCTGTGTATGTCTGATCTATCTGATTAACGCCGAATGGAAAAGCAGCACCGGATGAGTCTGTTCATGTTGTAAAACATGGTAAAACTAATAAATACGTCCGATATTATCCCCGTGAGTGTTAAATTTACAGATTTGTAAAGGCAATTCCGCTTCGATTTCTGAGCCTGGCTTCCTGTTGAGGATCAGCTTCTACTATCTGTTTAAATCTGCTGAAGGTCAAAAAAGTGATGTAAACCAGCTCAAATGTCAATAAGATGTTTCAATGACATTACAGCCAGCATGTTTATTTACCTCAAACTCCGGAAGCTTCCTCCCGTTTTCGAGAGATTAAGTCAGATGATTTGGGAAGTGCGCCCTCTAGTGTACCGGAGTGAATGACTTTATATTGCTTCATCCTCTGACAAAAAAACTTTATAATAAAATCAAAGAAGACGAAATCTCTTCTGCTTCAACCGCTCCACAAAGTGGAGGTGGGGGGGTCTCAGAGACAGACCTGACACGTGACCTGACTCCTTCTTAGTATTGGAGCACATCACTTAAGGCAAATTCAATTGGTGCTGACGTTTCCACGCACTGTGTCTTCCTCGAAGTCAAACAGTACAGGTTAAAGAACCAAATCATAAAGTTTTCTGTTTGAGTTTTCAGTGACTGAACACTAATCGTCTCTTGTGTCAGATTAGAGCGAGACTCTGGAAGTGGCTTAATGCTGCAGGATGGTCAGGTGAGATGCTGACCTTCGCTTCACAGAGTATTAACCTGCAGCCCTTACCTGTCACCTGCCTTGTTTTAAATGCTGCAGAGCCAATTGCTGCTCCCTCAGTTACATAAACACTCATGGGTATTTATAAAGGGATATAATAAATCATCTATGCTCTACATTCTGCCTTGTTAATTGCAGTGATATTCAGGTCTAAACAAGCGGCAGCCTGTCCACTTTAGACTGGCTGCAGAGCCGATCAGTCGTTCAGGTTCATAGAATGAATTATCAATGTGGGAACGACAGATACGGACTGTGAGAAACGTTCTCAATGCAGCATTGGCTCTTGCACCAGGTCGCCTTACCGACTCGTCCCTGAGAACTTTCTTGTATGAGGCGGCTGCTATTGTAAACAGCCGCCCCCTGACAACAGACAATCTCAATGATCCACACAGTTTACAGCCGCTCACTCCAAATCATCTCGTCACCATGAAAACTTCAACTGCTCTGCCCCCCCCAGGACAGTTTGTCAACAAGGACTTGTACGCACAAAAACGATGGCGTCAAGTGCAGTACTTGCTTGAGCAGTTTTGGTGCAGATGGAAAAGGGAATACCTGCAGAACATTATGGTCAGACAAAGATGGCACACGCCTAAAAGAAACATGCAGATTGGTGACATAATAATAGACAAGGATGAAATGCAACCACGTTCCCTGTGGAAACTTGGACGAGTTTTGGACATTGTAAAAGACATAGATGGACTTGTCAGAAAGGTCAAAATCGGTTTTGCTGACAAACATCTTACCAAGAAGGGTCGGCGTGTGAACAAAATGTCTATAGTAGAACGCCCAGTTCATAAGTTAGTTCTGCTACTGGAAGACTATGAAAAGTAACTCTACAATGCGGAAATTGTTTTGATGTGTGAAAGTTACAACACGTTTACAGGGTTGTTTGTTGTTGTTGTTGTTGTTTAATGATTTAAAGAAATTATTTGTGTTTTGTGTTTATCAGTAAATAATTTGGTGGGAGTGTAAAGGCCAATAATTTGACTTATTTTAGTTTTCGTCTATGGTGGAGTTTTGGGGCTTTTATTTTGAAGGCTTCCTTTAACCGGAAGTGCGGTACAACGGTAGCTATGGCAACAAACGCCAGTAAAAAGACGTTGATGGAGAGTAAGAAGTTAAACAGTACAGAAACATTAAAGAAAACAGTGTTTTGGCATCAGTCAATTGGGGAACAAGGTTGGTACAATTACATAAAGAATATTTCAGTTATGTAAATGTTTATTACAAATGTATGACGTTCTGTAAAGTTAAGGAAGGAAATTAATGAGCTGCTCAGTTAAAAAACGTTTGTAATTATTGTTTGTTTTTTGCTCAGCTCTTACGTTGATGAATGACACCGACGGACATTAAAGGCATTTATCACCAGTTCTGGCCTTCTTTATATTGACTGGATGCTACAATCAATGTGTAGTATTTGTCGTCTTTTTCTTTATTTATCAATATCAAACCTCATAATCACACAACAGACTGGTTTCATGATCATATTTATTTATTTCAACAAACAAGTAAATGTATTTGGGTAAATATTTAATGGATGAAGCGTGAGTGATGACAGCCGTCTGTTCCTGCAGGGGGCGCTGGAGGCTCATCAGCAGCAGACACCATGCTGGAAATCCTGTCTCAGCCCAACTTTCAGTCGACCTAACGACACTCGACGAACTGCAGGATTTTACACGTCCGCTTTGGCTTCATTTTTCAACACCGCACAGTAGCCGCTTATAGTTCTGACTGCAGAGTAGCTGCTATGTGGTAACCATAGAAACCAACAGGAGAATACAATGTTTGAGTTGCTCAGATAAATTTTAAAATAATTGAGATGTTGGAGCTAAAAAAAAAAAATCTGTTGTGGATTTTTACAACTATTTTTGACTTTTTTAAACTGTTGTATTGAAAGTAATCTCACACTGCGGGGCGAGATGTTGTGATGAAGCAGCAGCACTGCTGTGATTTTCTTCGACACGAGGCTGACCGCATCATAACAGTGCTGACAATCACTACATCCCCCCAACATACGTGTGCTAAATTAATATTGCAATTGACCAAAAAAAGTTATGTTACACACTGATGCGCTCGAAGCTGCATCCACTGCAATCAATGCAAAGGCCAAATACAAGTTAATCAGTAAAGCACTTTGATTTAGATATTTAATGTAAATGTTTAAGAACGTTTAATTCTGACATTATAAAGCTCTGTGTGTTTCACTTTAAGTTGAAATAAATCAGGAGTCAGGAGAAGAAACACAGCTGATATAGATCTCTCCTCACTCTTCAGTTGAATTCAGATTATGCATAGATCTAAAAATAAAAAATAAAAAAATTTGATCCATGTGCAAAATTCAGTTTGGTGTCACTTCAGAGTGTGACAGCTGCTGCTGGTATCACCCGTCCTGTCTAAAAGCAGGTATCTGCAGAGACTGTAATCCCTTAAGAGGATCAGGTCTGAGGTCCAGGGGGAAGGGATAAAGGATCCACTAACTGTCTATAGTAGCCTGCACATGGCATTTCTGTCATCTTGACAGATTGGACATGTGTCATTTAGTAATGTGCTGAGCTTCAGGCCCTTTTGGTGGAGTTTTAATGATGCCTGATGTGAAGATAAACAGTGATGGAGGACGAGTCTGTGTGCAGCGGCTGGAATAATTTTCTTCAAGTTTCCTGAATCTGAGGACGACGGAGCGGAGGAGGGGTTAAGGTAAGTCTTTGGGAATAGTCACTGGGTCAAAACTGAACCAAAATGGTCTCCTAATGAAACACTGGGTCAGTTTTACACAGCATGTAATCCATTCAAGAAGAGCGCTCATTGATTTACATACAGTAGATTTTCTTCCTCTTTTTTCTCTCCTATAAACGGATAATTCCTTTTTATTTTTAGTTGACTTCCATAGACAAACTTTGGTTTTCACAGTGAGTGTGCATGCAATGTTGAGCAGGGAAGGTTGAGGGAGGTTTCCTTCTGTCGTTGCAAAAAAAAAAGCAAATTTTGGGCCACTGCTTTAACTTCAGTTGGTGATCTCTCAGGGACCCCCTGCTGGTCTATATTAGACACAGGAAGTTGTATCTGACCCTGACAGTCATGGTTTGTAGCTATAATGATGAATCAACCAAATCTTTCCCCAGACAGACAGCCATGCCTGTGCTGGAGGTGATCTGCAGCCTGATTGGCTGGTTCTCCCTCTACCTGTTGTTCTGCTGGGCGTTTCCTCGTCGAGGACCTGAGTGGAACTGTCGGCTGGTCACTCTGTCTCACGGGGTCCTCATAGTGCTGCTGACGGCTTACGTCATCTTTATAGACGGACCCTGGCCCCTCACACATGCAGGTCAGTGGGAAAGGATCCCGATCTGAGGGGAAGGCTTGCAGGGACTTCCCCTCTTAACGCTAACACAACCATTTACCATGCCCCCAAATTTCTCCTCACTTTTAAATGTTGGACACCATGCTGTAGTGTTTCACGCTTTATCGTGACATTGCATGTGACCCTCATGCAGGACCCTGTCTCTCCATCCTCCAGGTACAGAAAACACCCAGCTGCAGATTCTCTCCCTGGCCGTCTGCCTCGGCTACTTCTTCTTTGATATGGGCTGGTGTGTGTGCAATCGAACCGAGGGTCCCGTCATGCTGGCTCACCATGCAGCGAGCATGGTGGGCATCCTGCTGGCTCTGCTCATGGGCGTGTCAGGCTGTGAAACCTGCGCGGTTATCTTCGGCAGCGAGATCACAAACCCCTTGCTGCAGACCCGCTGGTTCCTGCGACAGGTGGGCATGTACGACAGCCTGCTGGGCGACGCCGTGGACCTACTTTTTATCTTTTTGTTCGCCACTGTGCGGGTGGGAGTCGGCACTGCGATGTTTTACTGTGAGCTCACCTCTCCCAGGACTTCCCTGATAATGAAGCTGGGTGGCGTGGTGATGTACGGGCTGGCTTGGGTGTTCATGGTGGACATAGCCAAATTTTGCTACAAGAAAAGTAAGGCCAAGTATAAGAGGTGGCGAGAGAACCACAAGCTGAAAGAAACGAACACACCGAACAAGAGTGACTGAGGGAAATGATCCCAAAGATCGTTGAACTTGTGTGTTCTGCCATAATGTACTGATGAATCTTGTCAGCCATATTTTAAGTTTACCTCAATCTCAGAAACCTCTTAAGTTTATTCCTTTAACTTCTGCTGCAACGGAGTAAGAAATGCATTTCCGGCAATCCGACACAGGTGATTGCAGCTCGAGCTGAGGACAACGTCGTGGCCAGAAGCCTCATCATGGTGCTTTCTCGTCGACAGCTCCTTCGTGTGGACGCGAGTGGAGAGGAGTTGGAGGTGTGTCCAAAAATCAGTTTGTTTTGGTTTTATACTGGAGCTCAAGGGCGACATCTACTGGATAAAAAAGTTGTACATTCTCCCTTTAAAAAAAAAAAAAAAGAAAGTTTTTTCATGGTTTCCATGGTGATTAACGTTGATGTAATAACACACGTAATAAAACAAAATAACGACCATCAACCAGATTAATGCTGTGTGGATACTTAACCCTGTTTTAATTAGTTTGTGTTATAATATTACATAATTGCATTGTGTAAAAAAACCAAACACAAACCTTTGATGCACAGTCATATTTGTACATTATATTCCTTTACATTGAAACCAGTTCCATTAAAAACGTTTCGTTTCGTCCGTGCAGTCAAGTGGCCGGTGAATGTTTGAGTGTTTTCAGTCCATCCATGAAGGTGAATCTTTGTAGCATGTGCCTTAAAACAACGACAGGTTATATAATACACGAAGAAGATAAAGAAGAAGTCGGAGGCAGAACTCAAAGAAAATCTCATGATACACGCGATAAAATAAAAAGATTTTAGTGACTGAGGAGGTGAAGAGGTGAAAAATGGCACTCGGGTTAGTGTATAGCCTCACTGAGCTTATCATGGAAGCTAGTGGAAGTGAGGGGGGGGGGGGGGGGGGGAAGGAAAAATACACCTTAGAGGTAAGTTAAAACGGATAAATGTACACGTGAACACACACACTGTGGAGCCTGGAGTTTGAATGGTGTGATGCACAACTCTCATCCTGGTGAAACAGAAAATAAAGAACACGTTGGATTATTTGCTAAATGTGAGTCCTCATCGAGTCTTAAAAACACGAACATGTCTCTGAGGTCCTGTTTGTGTGTCTGGACTGTTTGGTTATTCATCGACTGTTATTAATTTGGTTGATATTTGGTGAGCCGACGTGGATCTGTTGGTTTACTATGCTACATTCAAGTGCTGTGGGAAATTGTAACTCTGGTTTAAAAAAAAAGAAAACAGCAGCTAAAGAGAGTGTCAATGTTATGCAATTATGTCAGAAATTCAAAGTTATGAGGGCGATCAGTACAAACACTTCGAGCCGTCCTGAAATCATTTCTAATTCTGATTCACGATACTTCATGTGCAAACATCTATGAACGTTGTTACTCATGTGCCAGGAAGTTTGTGCAGCTCTGAAACACTGTCTTTGCTTTTCTTCTGCAAGTTAAATCTGAAAGTTGACCTATAGCTCTCATGTCTGTGTGATTCAGAAAGAGGTTAGCCTAGCTTAGCATAAAGACTGGACATCAGTCAGGAAAATGTTGAAAAATGTTCCTTAAAAAAGTTGAGTCAGCAGAGAGTTCATATTTTCTTTTCTTTGCTGCTGTGTCTGTCATATGCATCAGTTTAAACTACATCCAAACCCACCTGTGAGCTATCATTGGCTGAAGGAAACACCCGAAGCTCCCCGCCCAGAAACGACCCAGGTCAACCAAAACAACCCAAACCATGAAAATCCAGTCAGACAGTCTCCACCACACAGGTACGGAGACCCACAAGTGATGACTGAGCTACACTTCTGTATGAGCTGCTGACTCCAGCTTGAAATAAAACTCATCCAAATGGTTTTTTTTACTTACTTGCACATAAAAAAAAGTGGTTTTACGGAGAGCTATGTCCTAAAACTACTATCTGATAATAAACTGTATCCATCAGCGCTTACAGCCATAGCACCCTGAACACTCCCGATCTCGTCCAGTCTCAGAGGCTGATCAGGGTTGGGTCTGGTTAGTACTCAGGTGTGAGCTGGACTGGGAATATCAGGTGCTGTATGACTGGGTAGTTGTTGTTCACTGGTAGACACTTGGTCATCTCTCGACCGGAGAGGTCACGAGTTTAATCTCCATCTCCTGAATTTGCCTGTTGAAGTGTCCTCGGGCAAGACATTGAACTTCAAATTGCTGCAGCTGCTGCGTCAGCGGCGTGCGAATGGATGAGTCATTACTGATGGACACTTTACAAAGCAGCCTCTGCCACCAGTGAGTGAATGGGTGAACGTGACCTTCAGAATAAAAGCACATCTTGTAGTCAGAAGACTAGAAAAGCGCTTCACAGGTTCAATCAGTGCGGGGAGCATAAAAACCCACAAATACATCAGAACCTTTCAGACCGAACAGATGAAACAAACCAACCAATGACAGCTAAGAGGGGTTTTTTTTTCATGTAGCCCAGCTGGTTCTCCTTATTTCCATTTTCATGCTAAGCTAGGCTAAAGGCTAAGCTAGGCTAAAGACGTACAAAACATACAACATAAATATAAGATCTTTTAAGCGGGGTCTTGGAGCCTCTTGTTTCTGAATCTTTAAACATAATCACCGTGATGAGAGGAGATTAAACGTTTGGTTTTCCAGGGCGGTTAGAAAGTAGGAAAGTGTCGTTAAGCACGTTAGACGACGCGGCGTTTGAAAAGCTCGTAATGTAAAATGTAAATATCAAGTTTACAGCAGTGAGTCCTGAATAAGAAATCCACCTCCTGGATCCTCAGAGCGTCATTCTGCACACAGTCTTCATGTCTCTTCTTGTTTTGGTTTTAGTCTTTATTCCAAAGCGTATCTCCAGTGTTAAAGATAATTTATGCATTGATAATTAATATCATTAGAACAGAAAAGCGACTGGTTCTTCCACAGCGTCCGTCTGGTGATACTGATGGTTAGGTCTTCCACTGAAAGCAGCCTGAAGTGGTCGGACATTTGGTCTCTGTTGTTACATCAACGTTAACAAGGTCCAGAAGACGCAGACGGAGTGACGTTCGTCTGCCCGTCACGGCGTTTGGCTCATAAGACGACAACAGCAGGAAGTCTTTGATCACTGAATCCCGTCTGGTAAACCTACAAAGCAGAGTCAAAAAAACATTTAAAAAGGAAAATGTTACATCAGCTGGGGTTTTTTTTTTTTTTTTTTAAATAAGGGAAGAAAAAGGTACCGTTGTTGTCCTCTGAGTCAGTCGCCGGGTCGCTGTGTGTTTGTCGCAGCTCGTTGTACTTTATCTCCACCTCCTGGAAGCACCAAATAAAAGTCAGTGAGGTCCAAAGATCAGGACAATAAAAGGCCAAGCTGGTGTTAAACTCAGTCTTTAGAGGTGAGATGGTGGAGATAAAAAACATTCAACACAAAGTGGTGAAATAACTAAAGTGTATAACTGCTGCAAATTACGAGTAAACTGATTGGTTTAAAAAAAAAAAAAAAAACAGCAAAAACTAAATAATTTGAATATTTTCTGGCAGTTCTTGTGACTTTAAAGTAAACTTTTTTTGTTCTAAATGCATAAACCATTCTCCCAGGATTGTCAGGTTTCCTTAAAAACATTATCTTTTTTGTTTTTCCTTTTTTGAATATCCGATCAGATCAGTCGTTCCCAAACTTTATGTGACCCCCATCTGGTGGAGGTTTTTCAGCCTTTCGATTAGCTGGAAGTCCTCTCACAAAATGTGCCCTGTTTTTGCGAGCAGCTTTTGCACTTTATGTTGCCCCCCTCAACCATCATCAGGATTAACCTGTGCAGTACCTTCAGATACTGCAGGTCGGCCTGCAGGAGGCGCAGGTGAGTCATCAGCTGCCTGCTGAGGTTGGGGCCACTGATGCCTCCGGTCTGCGAGGACGAGGAGAGCAGTTTGCTCATGTCGATCCCCACGTCAACTCCGACTCCCGCGTCGTCATCAGTGCTGCTCTCCTCTGAACCAACGAAATCCAGAACCACAAAACCACCTGCAGGGAGAAGCAGAGGAGGAGGTCAGAGGCTGATGAGGAAGACATTTTGCTTTCTCTGTGATGTCACAGCAAAGTGAAACACCGAGTAAAAACTGAATTCTATCTGCAGCTTTAAAAACCAGCTGATGGAGGTGAAGTGTTTTTAGCAACTTTAGTAACTTTTAACTTGACCAAACGTCAGAACAACAGGAAAAAGATAAACCAGGAAACAAAGTGGATGCCCTCACCGTTGCGTTCAGGCGTCTCTGGCGTCCCCGTGGTTCCTGAGGGAGGCTGATTGTTGTCTCTCGGTGAACCTGAAGACGCTCGGCTCTCTTCACTGGCAGCAGAAGGCCCCTCCCTCTTCTCCCCCGTCTCCTCCTCCGCCGCCGCCGCCTCTCTGCTGATCATGTGGTTGAAGACAGCCTGCTTCAGCATCGCCACTGGGGCGGAGAAAATCGTGTTATTTTCTATCATGCTGTACACAAAAATATTCATATAAATACAGTAAAATATGTCTGATAAATTGTTACTTTTTGGACAAAACACCCCAAAGAGAGTTTTGTTTTTGTCTCAGAGAGTCTGAGAGTGCGCCTTGAACGTGTAACTTACACGTCCTGAGAGCCTCTTCGCCTTTCGAGGAGGGGAAATCAAACACGCTGGGCTCCTGGTTTTCAGGAGCGACGCCCTGAGGTGTCTCCTCCTGCAGGAAGGGCAGCTGCCTGTCCAGGAAATCCTCCAGCTCTGCTTCATCTATCTCCTCCTCCTCCTCCTCCTCCTGCTCCTCCTGCTCCTCCTCCTCCGGTCTGTCTGCTGAGGTCTGCTCCTCTTCCTCGTCCTCTGATTTCATGCCGTCAAACGGGTTGATACTGGACGGACGTTGGATGTCCGGAGAAGAGGCGCCATCTTTGTCTGCGATGCATGGAGATGCAAGATCTGCAAAAAGCGACATTTGAAGGTGTTGCCAAGAAAACTCAGAAAATGACAAAACTCAGGTTGTATTCAGTGAAAAACTTTCAGAGAATGGCTCCAAAAAAATCCAACATTTCTAAGTGACTGCTTTGTTTTGTCAAACTTAAAACACTACACTTCCCAAAATTGTGATTTCTAGATAAATATAAAAACAGAAAAGCCTTCGTTCCTCTTGACAGACGCGTCATAAATCTCTCTAATTAGATCTTCATCATTCATGACTTAAACAACTGTTTCTGTTCATTAACAGTGTGGCAGATCCCACTTCCTCTTCCAGCCACCGTCCTGCCGTGAACTGTCGGCGGATCGAGCGAAGTGTGCCGGAGAGTCGAGAGCCCAGACAGGTTTGAAGTTTTATCAAACAATAAATCTGATCATTTTGAAAGAAGAGGTTGCTCTGTACAAACACGCTGGGGGGGGGATATTTTACATCGTGTAGGTCGGGGTGAGTTTGAGTCCAGGGTTCGTGGTCATGATAATCTGTCCAGGCCTCGTTCACTCTCTGAGTCGACTCATTCATCATGCTCCTGTGCATTCATGGGACGGTTCAGTTTATTCATTCGGCCCTGATGAGTGTTTTTGTTTGAAATCACCTGAATACTTCGTTCATCACTAGAAAAAGAAGGAGCTTTAATCTGATTGTTTTAATAATGCAGATTTCACTGTTTGAGCACTCAGCTACCTGAAGAGCTGATGCTTCCGTCTGACGTGCCGGCAGCATCTTTGGTCACTTTGGGTAAACCTTGTCGGATGATCTCGATGGCGTCTCGCTCGGCACTGAGAGGAAAAAAAGACTCATTAAAGGGTGTGTGAGAATGAAACGGATGCATCGGTGAGTTTGTGCTGGACTCACTCTGTCTGAGCTGGAGCTTTGTCTCTGCTGTGAGGTTTGGCCTTCATGGCGTCAGCACACTGTGTGATCAGACACTGCCACCTGGAGGAGAGCAGGCGACACAGCACGGTGAGAAAATCACTCGCGCTCGCGTCGATGTCGTGGGAATTTATTTTATATAAAAAGGAACGCGGCAAAAAAGTTAAACGAGGGACGAGCTGAAGGAGAAAAAAAAAAATGAGATCTTACATTCTCTGATCGGACACCGTCTGAGACGTCAGCTCGTAGATCTGAGCCCCGTTCTCTGACATGGACAGCACGAAGAAAGACCTGTTGTCTGATGAGGACAAAGACATGAAGAAGGTCAAAAACACACTGAACACTTTATACGCAGGAACTTCTAAAGAAGACAAACAGACTTAGGTAGGTTAGACGTGGTGGTGCTTTAACGTGCTGCCGATGAAAACGCGACCTCTCTGATGTTGGGCAATCGGTTGTTTTTCTAACCGTGTGTTCCTTCTCGGTTTGCTCTGAACACAAAGTGAAGCTTTGGAGGCCGGTGGGAATCCGTTCCGGAGGTTTCTCTTTATAAACAAAAATACTGGACGGATAACGTTTTGACCTCGTGATTGCACAACGGGATCATTTAAGGAGCCGCTAAAGTTATGACAACTCATCCCGCCAGAAGTGTGTGTGTGAAGAAATGTGTGTGTGCACACATTACTGAAATGTGTGTGTGTGTGCAGGGCAATCCATCCAGTAGTCTCTGAAATGTTTTGTTCAAACATCTTGATGGTGGCAGAAAAAAAAAATCCGCCTTTCGGGAACTCTGAATATTTGTGAAGAATTTCACTGCTTTAAAAATCTTAAACATTAAAATTCAAAGCAGTGCTCGGAGTTCTTCCCTCGAGGACATAAACTGTGGTAAAACGTTTCCATCCAACTGTTGCTGTGATATTTCAGTCTGGATCAAAGAGCTGGATATCTGACGAAACCTCGCCAAGTGCCAAACCGCTTCATTTTTCAGAACGAGGTTGGATTTACGACAGCGTGAAAGATTTTCAATCCGAGACGAGAAGCCAAAAAGCAAAGTGAAAACATGTCCGAGCGGGGGAAGTTCTCACCAGTGGCCACGGGACGAACCAGCACAGTGTTGAGTTTGATGACGGGGCTGAAGATGTGTTTGGTGTCGGCTGCACTGGCCGGGTTTTTGCCGTGAAATTTAAGGACGAGACGCTCGTCCTGTTTCTGCAGCAAAACCAGAATGTCCTCCAGCAGGAGCGTGTAGAGCTCTGAAAGGAACATCACATCCATACTTTAAACACAGGGAGGAGACTCTTAACACATGTTTGAATGTATGAAAGGTGGACACAAACAAAACATGAAACATTTGGAAGACGGTCTAGATTCACCGATGGTTTTGTCTTTGTTGACTTTCCAGGAGAGCGGGCCCGCGTGGACCATCTTCCTCTTCGTCAGGTCCAGACTCTGAAAGGCAAGAATCAACTTTAAATACAGGGGAAAGGTCCGCAGTTAAAGAAGGCAATAATGCATGAAACAGATTTGGTTTATTTGAGCTCATGATCCGTAATGTTCAGACCATCGTGGATTAAAAGTCTTTTTTTTTTTTACCTTCAGCTCGAGGATCATGGGGTTCTCACTCTGTTTGAGAGAGGAGATGTCTAACCTTCTCTGATACTCGATCAGCCTCTGTGGAGAAAAAAAAGACAAAACACACCAAATGTTAAACGAGTTATTCGTCTGTCTCGAACCCACGGCTGCTGGGACGAGGACTGTCGCCTCTCTACACTGGCGATCTAGCGCCGACGCGCAGCCTTATACCCGAGACAAAGCAGGGTGTCAAACCGTAAAAAAAAAAGCAAAAAAGTAAACATGAGGATTTCCCACCTTGCTCGAGGAAGTGACTCCTCAAACACACAGCATATTCTAAGACACACATGATCAAGAAACAGAGTCCATACTTTCCCCCCAGTGCCTTTTGTCCATGAGTCACAGGTCAAATATGAACTTGTGACATGAGTTTGGATGTCTTCACCTGTTTGTTTTCAGCCTCTTTGACCGCCTGGTTTACATTGTTGAGGATCTCTTTGCAACATTCTGCAGCTCTCCGCACTTTTTCTCTCTCATCGCCGTCTTCTGTGAGAAGGTAAATAAACCAACACGCTGCTCTGTAAGATCAAACATTATTCTGACAGGTGAGCAACAAGAGGAGTGGAAGCAGCTAACCTACCTGTGTATTTGGCAATTTTGTCCAGCAGGAGTGGGTACTTGGTGACTCTCTGCATCTCTACAGGGATGATGTCTTTGAGCTGCAGCCTGCGACACAGGCGGTTACTCTCTGCCTCCTGGAGCGGACAGATATAGAACAACATCCACAAAGACACAGTCAATAAATCTCACATTTCATTATCGTTTACAAACCAAAACGAGCCCTTGGATCACGACGACTGTTGGTTGTTTTTGCAGGTTGCAAAAACCCTGACAGACACTCCAGAGGCCTGATTCACCACAGTTAAAGTCTGCAATTAATTTGGTCTTAAAATCTCTTAAAGGTCACATCTCCTCCTCCTCTTCAGTATAAATCAGTGTCAGAGCTCCTCTTCATCATGTGTGTGAAGTGTGTTGTTGTAAATCCACTCTGATCCTGTTTTTGATCATGTCTATAAACCCCTCTATTTCAGCCCTGCTCAGAACAGGCTGTTTCTGTGTCTGTAGCTTTAAATATGTAAATGAGCTGTGTCTGGCCACGCCCCCTCTCTGGAAGGGCTCGGGTGTACTCGCTGCTTTCTGGCTCCATGTCCTATTGTTTACGGTGAGAAGGCAGACTCAGAGGGCAGAACAAACACCTAGCTGTGGGAGTGTCACCCACCTGGGGGAGGGGCTACTGCCCTTTGTGATGTCATGAAGGGAACATGTCCAAACGGAGTGTTTGAGCACACATTTTTCTGAACAGTGGAGCAGGCAGAAGACGGAGAGGATGGACTTTTCTCATCATTGGGGGGTTTGTAGACAGACTAGGGAAATATGGTGAAGTGTATTCTGCAGAATATGTGACCATCACATTTTATCTATACAGACACTTGTTTTATTACTGCCTGATTGGAGATAAGAGTTTAATATGATGTTATCTAGACGCAGCTGTACAGAAATATATTAATAATTGTGAACATGATTCCGGCCTCTCATGATGAGGATCCTTCTTCAGCTGGATAAAAGTGTCTGACCTGCATGAATAAGGTGAAGCGCTGGTCTTTCTTCTTTCTGCTCTTGATGAACTCCAGCGCAGACGGCTGGTTGCTGCAGAACGTCCCCACCGCTCTTTTAATCTTCTCCTCTTCCTCCCCGCTGAACTGAAATCACCACACACACACAAACAGCATGTTTACAAGTTGGGTTTGACTTGTAGTTTTAAAACTAAACAACATGCATCAATATCAGCAGTTTAAATATCAAAGGTCTGTCATCCTTAGATTTATATTGCACATCGTGGATTACATATTGCACATGCAGCAAACAGAGTGACGGCTCGCACGCTGCAGGGCTCCCATGTTCTGGAAATGTATTTAACCAGGGTGATGTTTCAAGCACACCCGCTCTCTCCATTGTTGCATACAAAGCACAAGGCCTAGTCTCACTCTCAACATCAGCACCTCAAAACATTGAGCATGTGATGGTTAAAGATTTCAATAAATGTTTTTATGGTTTCTGTAGCCGAGAACGAGGTTCTTCGTTTCGAAGGAGAAGAGAAGAAACAAAGTCCTGCAGACTGTCGACTGTACTGGCTCATTAAAAGAGGTCATAAACCCCCCTGCCTGATAAGTCCTATAAATAATCTTAAACTTCTAACATGTATAGAAATGGGTCTTACCCATGCCAGGAGATCGTCTGCGATCTGACCAATCACAGACGTCTCACTTCTCTTCCTGATTGAGGTCATCTGCTCGGTCAAAGAAACTGTGGAGCAAAGGGAGAAGACATATTTAAAAGAAGGTCCTTCACGAGTGGCTGAAGGTCTTTAAAAGTCTTCATGAATAACATTTGTGTTGTTGTGACATCACCGTGCAGCTGAATGATTTCCTCCAGGTTGATAAAGATGAGTTTGAGTTCTTCTGGAGGGAGGATCCCGTCTCTGCTCAGCCTCTGATAGAAAACAGAGTCCAACACCTTCAGCATCCGCAGGTGAGCGCGCTCAGTGTAGAACAGCTCTGAGGACGGACGGACAGACAGATGTGAGGACGGGGGACGCTCTGTGAAGAAATGCTTGTATACCATGACACAGTGACTGAAGCGATGATGTCAGGTGGACGACTCACCGTTGATGACTTCCTGCCGCTCGATCTCCTGAGGCGTTAAACTGGCCAGGACTCCTTGACTGACCAGACTCTGCCAGTTCAGAGGATCCTCTTCCCCTCCCTCCACCTCCCCTCCGAGGTCGTCCTCACTCTGGATGTCCCCTGAACTCACCGCACACTGCACCTCCATCCTACAGAGACAGAGACTTATTAAATCGAACAGTCTAGAAACGGTTTACGGAGCGACCAGGGAACGTTAAAGACCTGTAGGCCTCCTGGTCTTCTTCCTGTAACTGCTCCAGATTAGAGGGGCTGAAGTCAAACTGCATGCTGGTTGGACTGGAGACGCCGTCCTGGTGGTCTCCGGACTGCAGACCCTCGCTCAGTCTGGTCTGGATGCAGAACGGAGACACATCTGCAAAGAGAGAAGTGTTCATGAGTTTCTTTCTGGTCATTTTCAAACAGAATTCCTAAAAGGAGGAAGAGGAGACAAAACATGTTTCTCACTGGAGTCTGAGTCTGGTCCGCTGGTGTCGGAGGTCAGACAGGTGGGCGAGCTGTGTGTGGGAGAGGTGGTGGAGGGCAGAGATAAGATGCTGGTGTCTGAACTCTCGCTCAGCTGATTTCCACGAGTCCGTCCAGAATTTGATGAAGAAGAGTCCGACTGCTCGGGGATGCCGAAGGTTGGCTGAGGAAGCAGCTTTGGTGATCGCTGCTTGTTAATTTCCACGGCCTTACCGACTGCAGGAAATATCAAGGAAAGACGGAGAACATAAAAGTCAGGGCTATCAATCGCTTCATTTTTTAATCGTTGAATTTCAAAAGGTTATCTTTTAATTATTGCTTTTTTAAAATTGCATTATTTTCATTTCGAACAGTTTTGCACTCTCTGAAGCGTTGAGTAATTTACTTCCTAATTTACTGTAAAACAGAAATAGGACTGCTGATGGAGTCAAAGAGAAAGAGTCCTTCCCACCTGAAGTTGAATCCACTCTGCTGAGACGTCGCGGCGGGCCGAGGATGCTGGGAAATCGAGGCTTTTTCACCTTCTCCTCACCGTCCTTCTCAGACTTGATGCTCTTCTGCTTGTTGGAAATAAAACAAGAGTTGCTTTTGAAGTATTCACTAAAAAAGGCGTGAAAAAGGACGAGTGATCATTACATATGAAGACGTTTTGTACCACAGTAAAAACTTTAAATCATTTGATCTGGACTAGTTCACAACAACAGGGATTAATATGACATTTATAAACCATTTCACAAAGCCACAGTTCATTAGCATGTAATTTATCAATTCTGTATTTGGGTGTATAATGTTTAATGAAACATTTGCACAGTGCTGACAATGAACATTTTTATGGATACATATTTAGGACTAATCTTTTAACTTGATCAGTCAGAAGCTGAGACGGAGAGAGATCCTGAGGTTGTATAAAGTTGGATCTTTAGCTGCCATGACCAGATACAATCTATGTAGTCGGCATAGATATATATACATAGATCTGATGTGATGTGTCTGCATTTAAATACTTTCCACGTGTACTTGTGCTTTTCTAAATTTCAGATCAGACCTTAATCTTGGGCAGGAAATTGATGCGTGCTCGTTTATGTTCCAGACCGCGCGGCTCCTTCACCTTCACCCCGAGGTGCTTCATGTAGGTGAGAATCACGTACTGCATTGTTTGGCTAAGAGAAGAGGACACAAACACAAACACACAAAGAGAGATGACGCAGCAGGTGATACTGAAGAACCTAAAACATTAAACTACAGATTAACTTTATGATGTAACAATGCATTCAGCCTTATCCTCTCCGTCTTTTCCCTGCTCTGTACCTAAAAATGTGTGCTCAAACAGGCCGTTTGGAGATTTCCCCTTCATGACATCACAAAGGGCAGTAGCCCCTCCCCCAGGTGGGTGACACTCCCACAGCTAGGTGTTTGTTCTGCCCTCTGAGTCTGCCTTCTCACCGTAAACAATAGGACATGGAGCCAGAAAGCAGCGAGTACACCCGAGCCCTTCCAGAGAGGGGGCGTGGTCAGGCACAGCTCATTTACATATTTAAAGCTACAGACACAGAAACAGCCTGTTCTGAGCAGGGCTGAAATAGAGGGGTTTATAGACATGATCAAATACAGGATCAGAGTGGATTTACAACAACACACTTCACACACATGTTGAAGAGGAGCGAGGACACTGATTTCACCTGAACAGGAGGAGAATATGTGAACTTTAAATCAGATTAAAATGAGAGCGAGAAGAAGTTTTACTTCCCCAATCATCTCTGATAACACTTTGACTTTTATTACTCACCACTTCTCCTCCTCTGTTGGCTGTGACGTCAACCTGCAAAGGAGAACTCCGGGTAAGCAAACACACAATCTAATAATAACAACAACAAGGGGAACTGAATGGATTCCTGAACATTTATGAGCGGTCAGGGACTCACAGGATATCTTCTATCTTGGACAGGATGTGTTCGGCACATGAGCACTCCTTCTCTAAGACCTGTTGGTTTTCTCCGCGCTCTGAGTCCAGCCTCGACAGCTCGTCTTCAGCCAGAGTCAGACCCATGCTGCGCTTCTGTCTGCACACACATGAACACGACCACGTTAACCCTGCACGGCCTAAACCAGCAAATCCTTATCAGTAAATCTGAACCCTTTGAAACTGGAGTCGATATAAAATCTTCTAAAATAAACTCTCTAAATAAACACCATGTACGAGTTTGCTTTGGTATCACATTTGACAAAAAACATTTTGAACATGATACTTTTTTAAAAATGGACATTCAACAGAAGTTCATTATAAATCTCTCTGTTGAAGTATCAGAAATCATTTGAATGATTTTCTATTTTGACTTTTAAATTCATATAAAAGGGTCCTATTGAGCCGTTTCCTTCCCCACTAGTAAATTATTTCTGTATGTTTTTGGTTGTAATAATATTTTTTTTTAGGAAAGAAAATCACATCACTTAGGATGCAGAGGTGCTAATATGATTCATGTAGCTTTATAGGGTTAAAACTGTGTTGACATGGCAAAATATGAATGTACATTTTTTGCCTCCTTTATTTACTTTTAACAGATTTTATAAATGTTACATAAAAACAACTAATTAATGTCTGAAAGGTCATGAAGTTTAAGTCTTACCTGAAGTCTTCCAGGTTCTTGATCAGGTCAGGTAAGAGTGAATCCTGTAACGTCTGAGTGTACTGTTTGCAGACGTCTTCAGGTATTAACTCCAGCCTTCGCTTCTCTGTGCAGGGACACATAAACAAGTCCAGATTGTCTAATCCCAACTCTCACATCTTCCAGGTTAAAAATACCAAACGCAAATCTTTCAGCGAAGGGCAGTTCCTCCCCCCCCCCCATGACATAAATCAATGCAACTAAGTCCTGCAGCATTTTAGAGATACATACAATGACTGAAATATAATTTATCTGTTGTGTTTGAAGTCCGTTTTTTGTCTTTTTTGTGCCTTACCCAATTCTGTTGCAATAGCCTCTGGCAGCGTTACTTTAAGGTTCTACAAAATAACAGAGAAAGAAATGGCTTACATCAATAATTACACACAGACTATTAAAAAAAGATAAATCAAAGAACTTACTGCTGATCGATCCATAAAGAGCGAGTGGAATTCAATGAAGAAACGTCGGCTCTCTTTGGAGCTGGTTTGCTTGTGCATTTCAGCGTAGAGATAACAGAGCTAGAAGAGGAAGAGTTCGTATTGCTGTTAAGTTTTTTTTATATCATAAGGTAGATAACCCATCCTCAAAGCTAAACACAGAAACAACTGTATTTTTCATGTAAGTGTCGGTATTCCACAAGGATCCATCCTGAGCCCACTGTCATTTGTTAAAAAAAATATTTGTTTGTTTCTGTAGTTTTCTAAAGATCTAAAGAAAAACTTATCAAAAGGAAAACCAGGATTGTTTTCTCAAAATAATACATTCATAAATCACAATAATGGGTCCATAGGATGATATAAAATCATACAAACATGAGTAGTATAATTCTGTGTGTTTGCATACATACCAAAGACACAGGATCAAACTGGGAGACAACATGATGGAGGAAGACGGCCAGGTGAGCCGGCCGAGATTTCAGTAAGTCCAAATTCTCGAAAGAGCTGCACGGCCCATTAATCTGAGAGAGAGAGAGAGAGAGAGAGAGAGAGAGAGAGAGAGAGAGAGAGAGAGAGAGAGAGACAGAGACAGAGAGAGAGAGAGAGACAGAGACAGAGAGAGAGAGAGAGAGAGACAGAGAGAGAGAGAGAGAGAGAGAGAGAGAGACAGAGAGAGAGAGAGACAGAGAGAGAGTGAGAGACAGAGAGAGAGTGAGAGACAGAGAGAGAGTGAGAGACAGAGAGAGAAAGAGAGAGAGAAAGAGAGAGAAACAGAGAGAGAGAGAGAGAGAGAAAGTTCGATTCTTCAGCCTTCAAACTAAAGTTCATCAAGCAGAGTTCGCTTTTATCTTCCAGGATTTAATAATTAAAGGTTTGGATACTCGCACAAATTACACAAAGACAATTTGCTTTAGTTAGATTCACTCTATGCATTAATTGAACATGTCTTGAATACTCAGTTTCAGTCCAGACAGTCGTGGATAAAAAACGTTTTGAAATTTCAAAATAAAACATTCTTTTAAACATGCTGTAATTGGATTTTTTTTGGACATCAATTGCTAAGAAGCTTTTATTGAGGTACCTGCTCCTGCTGAGAGTCAAAGTATTCGTCTTCGGCTCCGATGATCTGAGGGTTGAGGAGGTACGGCGGGCTACCCACAATGCACTGGGCACTGGATTCCTGAGGGACATATCGGTGTATTTATAAGCACTGACAGTCAAAACTCAAACACTGACACACAAATGGAGTTTCAGGATAAGCAGCAGGTATTATATTCTATATATAATACATATATAAAGTTATGTGTGTAAGAAAGGATTTATTACTGTGTCAGGCGTCTCCTCAGAGTCCGGCGGCGAGTTGTTGAGGCCGTCTCTGCGGCTGATGTCGGGGCTCTGGCAGGGCGTCTCTCTTCTGCCAGGACGCTCTGGGAGGGGGCTGCCGTGAATCTAGTACACACACAGTATTACACACAATGAACAACACAACACTTAAGACAAATTGATTGTTTAGTCTGGTG
The DNA here is from genome assembly GCF_947650265.1 of Symphodus melops. Classification (NCBI taxonomy): domain Eukaryota; kingdom Metazoa; phylum Chordata; class Actinopteri; order Labriformes; family Labridae; genus Symphodus; species Symphodus melops. The sequence continues at coordinate 24,476,681 of NC_136701.1, read as the reverse complement.
CCGAACGCTGGGAAATCCCCGGGGATTGAATAGACGGACAATTTCATCGCTATTTATAGAAGCTGTGATAAAACTGATTGTTATTGCAAAGGAGTCTGAGCCAGCTGCGATTTTCAGACAAACTTCCTGATGGGTTTTTTTTTAAACATCAGATCTGAACCACACATGAGGTACAACGTTAACAACAGCAGCCGAGCCCTGATATGTTTACGGTGATATTTAAATTACACGGCGACGGCAATCGATGGGTTTCACATAAAGCCTCCTCAAAAAAAACCAAGAAGTGCCGAGACTGAGATTGCATCCATGTTTTACAAAGTCTACGAGCAGAAGTGTCAGAAAGTGAAGAAAACACATCTTTAAAGTCTCTCAAACAGTCGACTTGGAGGAGCGTTAAACAGCCCATGTGTGGTGGTTTTGATTGCCGCCACAAAACAACACTTGACAAAGAATGTGACGACAGAGTGATTTTTGGGAAACGTGGTTCACCGCTCTGAAGGCTGCAGTCTGTCATTATACCCACAGAGTTATTGTTGGTCGAGGGCCCGTCGTTACTGCCGTCACCCTGCAAACACCAGTTCTGTTCTGTTCCCCCCTCCTCAGCCGCCGCGGCTCCCACCTAAAAAAACAAAACAAAACACACGACCAGTTTGAGTGAAGACAGAAGCTGCAGAGGAGAGAGGCTGCAGTGACCTGAGGTGATGTGACAGGAGACGTCAGGATTAGTTTGTACTCCAGAGTGTCAGCAACCACAACAGTTACATCATGCTGTTTTCACATTGAACCAGGCAGACACCTGCTCAGCTCAACATAAAGCACGACTTTACGCTGACATAATGTTTTGTTTATGAAGATAAAAACGTAAAAATTACTAAATTATTTGATGTTTTTTTTTTTATGCAGTTTTTCTAGTAAAACATTTAAATTCAGCTTTTCACAAATAATTCACTGCAAACTAAAAATTAAATTCCCTTAAAAAACATAAACATATCACACATTAATACACTTGTTACGGTTTTGGGTCTTATTGTCAGAGACAATAAGCCGACTACTATTTTATTGCACATGAACAGAATAGTCTTTCACATCACTGTTAAGCTGAGAAGCAAAAGGAAAGTCGGAGCTCGGTTTCTGGTTTCTATCTGGCAGACGCAGCGCTCAGACTAAACTTCAGGGATAAAAACAGAGAGCCGTCCAGTGACGTTGCTCCTGTCGTAACTTAGCAACGCAGTACAGTACGTCTTAAAGGTATAGTTAGCACTCTCCATAATGTGTGGGAAATGTGTGGTTGTTGTCCCAGTCCATGTTTCGTGAGAGAGCAGCATGTCGGGAATGTTATCACAGAGGACGGAAAAAGTCAGTCTTATCTTTGTCCTCACATTCGAGCTGCACGGAAAAGTTGAGTGGGAAGAGCGAAGAGGTTTTTCTTCCTTTAAAACAAACCCAAGTTGGCTAACGGTGTCGCCCGTGCCGTTCTGCTTCACCTGGCACGCGGCTTTGCTGAGCTGCTCCTGAAGAAAAGAAATGTGCTTTTTGACCTCCTGGATCTCCTTCAGTAGTTTTGGCCGAGGGTTCCTGCTGTACTCCTCCTCCTTTGCCTTCAACACAAAACACATCCCACATAGTCCTCAGTAAAGCAGACGTGCAGCCACACAGGAAGAAGGACGCTCACATGTGTTTTGATGATGCGTTTTACTGCCACGATGACGCCAAGAAATAATAATAGGCACCCCATCACCCCAGCCCCCCACCCTCATCAACAACGACACAGTTGAAACTGTTGACAGCTTCAGATACCTCGGACTCACTCTAGACAATAATCTCACCTTCGACCAGCACACAACGGACATTCAAAAAAAGGAGCCACCAAAGACTGCACGCCATCCGGAAACTCAAATGACTACATGTTGTCCCCCATCTCCTCCTCCTGTTGTATCAAAGCATCGTCCATCCTGCTCTACTGTTCCTCCTGCTTCTTCAACCTACTCACCGTCAAAAACCGAACCAAACTCACCCGTGTCACAAACACTGCAGCCAAACTAAATCGGTCTCCCCACTCCCACCCTGTCAGAACTCAACTCAAAGGCCATCACACGCACAATAGCACCGGACACCGCCCACCCTCTCAACTGCCACCTCACCATCATGTCCTCTGGACGCAGGTACAGGTCCCTGTTGTGCAGGAGGGCCAGAAGCCTGGTGCCTACAGTCGTTACAGCCCTCAATATAAATCCACCTCAGTCCCGATCCCCGGTCCCCCCATAACCATATGCACTGTATGTCCTGTCTCTGTATGTCCTGTTGTCCCACATGTATGTCCCTGTGTTCACCCTCTGTCTGCGCGCTGCCCTTGAAACTGTATACTGGTGAAAAAGAATTTCCCCTCAGGGACAATAAAATAAAAAGTCTAAAGTCTAAGTCTAAAGTCTAAAGTCAATAAAAAGAAGAGAAGTGCGGTCTTTATCGTTTTCGTCATCTTGTTTTGGCCTGATTTTAGAGCCTCATTAAAAGCTGACAACATGATAAAAGGCAGTCAAATCAAACTCTATATATTCAGAATAACAGAATGACTTTGTGTGAGGAAACACACTCATGAACATACTGCATGTATAAACCCAGCGTCAACGTATTCAAACGTACCTGCAGGTCCTGATGCTCCTTGTTCAGCATCTTTTGCAGGACGTCGGCCTTCTGGCTCGGCGTGGTTTTGTTCTCATCCTGGACGAGGAGATAAAAACAAAACAGTCAAATACATGAACGTATAACAGTCTGAAACCTGAATGTGATTACACAGATCTTAACGTGGAAAAGAGAAGCGAGACAGTCGGTGAACATTAAAGAGGAAGAACTCGGACAGGAGATCAGAATTCTTTAGAATTTTTAAATACTGAAAGTGAATAAAACAAATAAACTGGGCTTTTGCGTGTTCCTTGTAATGAGTTAAAGTGAAGGGTTAATATAAAAGGCCATCTTTAAGAACCACAGAGTTTGCGGTCCGGCGTTACAGAGAGGACGACGTGTTGACACAGTGCAGCAGTTTTGGCGAGGGCCGTCTGTAACGTCTGAGCTTGTTAAAAATAATGAGCTGCTGATATCATGAAACTTACAGTTAAAAATAAACCGCATTTTTGGAGAAGTTTAGTCGGAGCTCGCCACGGACACCCAGCAGACAAACCAAACACAAACACAAACCAGCTCCTGAGCGACCGACTCAATGAGTCATACCAAGAAATTAAAAACTGTATTTGTGCATTCTGAATATAACATGAGGTCTGTTCTGTAATTCAACAATAACCCCTCAAAGTTACAACATCGTAAACTTCAGTATTTTTGACCTCTGTCCCGGAGTTCTTTGGCTTGATGTAACTTATATTCTGTTGATCCTCCATTAAAGAAAAAACCTTTCTTCCTCACCCCGTCAGCTTGCGAGGGGCGGATGAGCTCCCGATGGCTGCCGGTCACGGGGCTGCATGTCTCGCCACCTGGCGGAGCAGGTGACTGTGGCGCAGAGAGAGAGGAGGGTGTGCTGACCTCTGCTCCTTCCTCCTTCACCTCCTCCTCTTCCTCCCCCAGGGGGATCTGAGGAAGCCCCGGAGGCCTCCCCAGGACTGTGAGGGCGACATATGAACCCGCTGCAGGAGACATGGGAGTCATGGGAAAGGAATGAAGGGAGGGTGAAGAAGAGACAGAAAAATGCTGACACTATCCAAGCCACCGTGGTAACGTGATTATTAAAACCAGCTGAAAGACAGTCAAATATTTAACCACATGAAAGAAGCAAAAAGAACAAAATAGTGACATAAGGCAAGTTTTGTTAAAGCCAGCTGTAAGCTCAACACGTGGGAAAACCCCTCTTCTCCCTTTCATGAAGAAACCTCAACACTTATTAAATCTAAGATTTTATAGTTCAACCTAAAACTAAAAGTCATTTACAGGTGTCTCAACCAATCAGAGCAAACAGAAACCGGCTGCAGAGATTCAAAACAAAAACTGAAATTCTTCAATTCTATAATTCACTCAGCAGAAAAGCTCCAAACATCAGAGGGTGCTGACAGGAAGTGACCAGAGGCGCTGACAGGAAGTGACCAGAGGCAAAGCTATAATATAATATATAATACTTTTTTTTTTTACATGAGGGTAGATTTATATTGTCATCAACAACAACATAAACTGTTCTTGAAAGTTTTAATCAGCATCAAAACCACCCTGAGTATCCTCAGTGTCATTCGGTGAATCGGTGTTCATAAAGGAAACGTACGGGGGGAAGATGCAGCGTCCATGTTTGTTTTACATCTGAAGCCCTCACACAGAGAGATAATTAAACACTTTTTGAAAAGCTCATTTTCTGTGTACGCTACGGCAAGCGAGTCAGTTCAAGTCTTTAATGTTATTGTGCAAAACGACCAAAAGTCGTACGACATAAACAACCAGATAAAACAGGAAACGTTGTTGGAAGACGTTTTAATTTATACCAGCGTACTTACACTTTATGAGCTTTACAACCTCGATGTGGTTTGAATGTGTCACCAAAGTCCCATTAACCTGTCAGAAAAGAAAAGATTTATTATTTTAACATCTGATATTTGTCCCCATTAGGAAACAAATGTAAATAAAAACAGGTCCATATTAATACAGTTACTTCTTCATGTGAAGACAAACGTAGAGGTTCAATGGCCTCTTATATCTGCTGTATTATACAATATAACCTTTAACAAACATATTTACAAAGTGCTGTGACAGACCAAGCAAAGGTGTGAGCTCAGGAAATATTCAAATAAACATCAACAACAGAGGAGAGTCAAAAGTATGAATGCAAATAAAACAGGAAAAAGTGATAAAATCTTTAAAGGGGAAAAAAAAGTGTAGTTTATAAACTAAGCTGACACTGTTCATACAAACATGCAGCCCAAAGTGTTTCGTTAAAGCAACAAACTGAAAGAAAAAAATGAAAGAATTGTGTAACAAACTTTAAAATAAAAAGAAGAAAAAAAAAAAAAAAAAAAAAATAATAATAATAATAATTGCAGCGAAAACCTGAAACTATGAGAAACCAATAAAATATATACAACCAGTAAAAACATTTTTTAACACAAAATAAAACTAATAGTTAAAGCAAAAACAGGAAAACGTTAGATTGGAGATTAAAGTTAATATGATCTCCTGAACATGTGATGGAAAATCCAGTCATTTGATTGGTTTGCAGTTTTAGGATGTAATTTGTATCTGCAGAGAAGTAAAAAGATCAAAGTGAGACACTGTAGCTATGAAAGGCGTCTCACCTTTATGATCCTGTCTCCTGTCTGAACACCCGCTCGCATGGCAGCTCCATCTGTAGGGAGAGAGAGCGGGGTCAGAGGTCACACGTTTCTTCAGACTGGGTTATGATGCGTGTGTGTCTGTACTTGTCTAGCTATCTTTGTGAGGCCGACACTCCATTTACAGCCGAAGATAACGAGGACGTGTCCTGTGGACATTTGGGCCTCACCTTTAAAGGTTTAGCAGTCTTAGAGGTCTATTTTAGGGCCAGTGTTTTTTAATGTTAAGACCAGGGAATGCATTATCTCTATGAGGGTCCTCACAAGTACAAGAAAGACCGTCTTAAGTGTGTGTGTGTGTGTGTTTCTGAGTGTTTGTGTGAACCTTACCTTCTTTTACCAGCTGCACAAACACAGGATTGTCTCCACTCACAGTCAGTCCAAAGCCATTTTCATCCCTCTGGATTATCACACACCGCTGGACAAGACCTGTTAATTACAAACACATAAACACGCAGCTTTTTACATAAACACTCGTTTGTTATTTCCTTCACAAGGGGGAAGGAAAATTGGCAAAAACATAAGGTAGGAAAAAGACACAGTGGACCAAACTTCATGGTTTGATGTCTCTGTTTCTATCCAAGCTAAAGAGTCGAAGAGTCTTCAAAAATATTGCTCCTGATAGATCATGTTTTTTAGATCAACGACTCCGTCAATGCGAGGAATGATCGTAACCTTTAAGAGTTTGCCAGAGAGGTTTAACACGTTTCATTTAAAAGTATGTGAGAAAATAAGTCAAAAAAGAAAGTTTATCCGTCGTATCGCGTCACTGTTTGCTTGAAAGATATTCTTGCCTGGTGCCGTCACTTGTGGGAAAAAAACAGCACACAGGAAACGGCAAATCGAGACACTGACGACAGGATTTAAAATAGAAAACTGCCTTCACCATGGTTACCACCCCGGAGCAGCTGCTCGCCAGCCGTCTTATTTACATGAAACCATGTTGTGTGATCATTGTTTATCAGGTTGATTATCAAAGAGGAAATCTGATAAAATCTGTATTTCTTAAATAGTTCCTTATCAACACAAATGGAATAGTTTCGTCCAATCAGATTATTTGGTTCGAACATCGTCTTTAAAAACGTATCTTTATAAAAAATGTTCCTTCGTTTGTACCAGAGACGATTTGGTCAATCCCATGACATGTACAACGGGCACAGCTAGCTGGATCCATATGTGACTGAAAGCTGAGTCTGTCATGCCTCTTTATTCACCGACAGTCCGATAACTGCGCTGACCATCTGCTCTCCTCTTCCTGTCGTCACTGAGGAAGTTCAGAGACTAGTCTCCCTTTTCCTGCTCCTGAGTGGATAACTTGGTCGTCCTCCGGCCTCCATGAAGGAGCCTCGGAGGGTGAAGAAAAGGGCAGGGAAGGATTTATGTCAACCCCGTAACCGTGACAACCACTTCAAACAACTCGTCCCTGAGTGCTGACTGCACCTACGCCGTCTCTGTCCTCCAACCGCCGCACACCGGCTTCATCGCTGAGCCGGCTCTACGATTCACACGCAGACTTCATTCATGAGCAGATCAGATGTTTAATATTTTATCTCTATCAGAAGTTCATAGATTGTTCTCTAAAGGCTCAAATATAAATGTAATTTCTTACTGCATGACGTTGTACAATGTGTGTGAGGCTACTGCAGGACTCCTCGGGAGCACATCATAAATCAGACCACATAAAACACAGAAGATGAGATTCTGGATTTGCACAGGTGAACAAACATGGAGACACTCGAGGAGTTTGTTTGTCTCTGTTTAATGGTAAATACTCTTTACAGATGTGAGTTATTTCAGACTTGACCTATCAACAAAAAAAACTGCTCCTCGTGATTATATGCGTATTGCATCTCGCCCACGTGTAGCGGTAATTTGTGAGGACGTGCACAACCATAACGCTCCAACCCACCGCAGGATACACGAGTGTGATGTCATCCGTACGCGTGCAGTATAAGCAAATATCCTCAGGGCTCCAGATGAAGCTTTTGCTGTCAATTTCATGTCAATTACTGTCTTGTTCAATACTTTAATGTTTATTTTACAAAGAGACCAACAAACAAAGATATGTAGTTTACATTATTATATTTTAACAACTGCAGCAAATATTCACATTTGAGAAGAAACTAGAAAATACCAGAGCTGTAATCAGAGCTTTAGAAATTAGATTTGATTTGCGACAGATTAATTGTTTCAGTTTTTAAATCTCATCTTTAACGGAGGTCTAACACTATTATGTCCTTCTTTGAAATGACTTAACTCAATCGTGTTTCTATGTAGAGTAATGTGCTTTTTAGTAGCGTCATGCAGGACATTTGCTAAGCTGCAGAAAAGCTTTAAAACAAATACACACACAATCAAATCAAACAACACCAAACCAAAGTGAAGATGAATGCAGATCTCACCTGTCGGGTCGAACTCATGTTTGAGGGAGACGGGGGATTTCTCATTCTTGGGTTTTTTATCAGTGGGGTCGTGGTTGAGAATGCTTGGGGTCCTAAAGACACAGAAACATAAAAATACACAAAACTGATTGTAATGAACATATTCAAATATCCCGTCCATGCAAACGTTTTAGCGGCTTCATATTCACAGTAAAGACAATTATTCAAAACAATAATCAGAAGTGAGGTGTGGAACCTCCGGCTCCATGCGTGGTTCTCGTACACACAGAAAACCAATTTAAACTTAATATAAAACCAAACCTCCCAACGGCAGTTTAAACACATCTGTGTGATTAAAATGGAAACACTAAGTTGTTGAATTAAATGAGGATAACCTCACTATGCTCCGTACTTCCTCTATTTTCTGCACTCATTAAAACGTCTCCCCCTCCTGGGAGGTGGACCTGATGCTGGTGCTGCTTTATATTAATCGCAGAGGTTCCCCCTCTTGGTGTCCCCTCCCCGACAGCTCCTCCTTCTCGTTCCACAAGAGGGAGTTTTGTTTTCGCTGCTGCTCCTCCCTTGGACAATGGGGGCCCTGGGATTTTAACAATGGCTCCCACGTCAGAGCCAACTTACTACTTTGGCTCTGTGGGACAGATTCCCGGAAACAGAGGCAAGGGGTCTCTGGCTCGGCCCCAGTTTCCTGAATGTGGGAGAAGGCTGGGAAAGAAACAGAGGAGGGAGACAGGAAGGAGGAGGAGGAGGCGCACAAGTGTGTTTGAGGGAAGGCAGGGCTGCAGAAATGAACGCTTCCCCTCCAGTGTGTGAACAAACCAGAGTAAACTAATGGAGCTGAAATTAATCCGACTCTGTGATGTCAGATTCGGACGGAAAGAAGACGAAAAAATGAATAATTGTAAAAGTGTTGTGTACTTGTAAAATGTATTCTAGACATGACAGTTCTGTCACGTGACAGACATAAGGGATAAAATGATGTGGAGCAGTGGAGATTAACGCTTTTAGCTGGGTTATGGTTTTTTTTTCTTCTGAGATTGCTCGGTCCCACTCCGGGAGCCTCCTCGCTGCGGTAAGAGGAGATTAGAAGTTGATAAGACATGGCGAGACAGGGACAGATTGCATCCTGCTCAGTGGGTGGCAGCTAAGTAAGTGCTGCTGGATAAGAGGCAGGAATTTCAGCTTCAGATATTTAAGGCACGTTCATGAAGCAGTTTATTGAAACACCCGAGGCGTCCTTCTTTTGGCCAGGCGGTCGCGGAACAAGACTCTAAATCGACACCGGAAAAGTTAACGAATCATTCTGAACAACATCTGATAAAACATGACATTTTCAACATACCGTACACTATATTTTATTTTATTTCAGTTCTTGATATTTTGGCTTCATTTCCTGCTGTAACTATTTTTGCACCAATACACCAAAACAAATCCTTCGTATGTGTAAAAAAACGATTCTGAAAGTTACCATATGTGTCATGTTCAAAAAATTAAGAATAACAAGTTTACGGTCGACAGTAGTAATGATTTTCACTTTCACAGTTTCCCTTCATGAATGCCATGTTAGGGAGTCTGATAGCTTAGCTGTTAGCTTGCTTGCACCACGTACACTACGTAGCTGCAAACTTGGCTGTAGGTTCGATTCCAACCTCAGCCCCTTGCTGAATGTCACCCCCACTCTCTCTCCACCTTAACATGTCCTCACTCTCTCTTTTCAGCTCTGAGCCTCTGCATGTTTCTAATAAGCTCCAGCAGCAGAAAGCTGCTCAAACTAGGATCAATGTTGGAGATGCTTTTGAAACATGGAGAGAGGTTAGAACGCAGAAAGCTTTACAGACCCATGCAGAGCTGGCTAAACACTGAAGCTACAGTGTCCACCACATGCAGAGCTGGCTAAACACTGAAGCTACAGTGTCCACCACATGCAGAGCTGGCTAAACACTGAAGCTACAGTGTCCACCACATGCTGAGCTGGCTAAACACTGAAGCTACAGTGTCCACCACATGCTGAGCTGGCTAAACACTGAAGCTACAGTGTCCACCACATGCAGAGCTGGTTAAACACTGAAGCTACAGTGTCCACCACATGCAGAGCTGGCTAAACACTGAAGCTACAGTGTCCACCACATGCAGAGCTGGCTAAACACTGAAGTTACAGTGTCCACCACATGCTGACCTGTGTGAGAGGAGGGGGCGGAGCCAGACAGCTCTCTGTGATGATTAGAGTTTAGCATGCAGTACACATTTTAAACACCAGGGGGCAGAGTTACATCCTGCTCCTTTAATCGTCAACATCCCAGGTAAGATAGACGAAGAATTCAGCCACAAAGTTGGTCAGCTTGACAATGTGTAGAAAGATAGAAGCTGCCATAAAATCTAAAGTGCTTTCTGAGTCCACCAAACTACGAATATTCTACAAAAGGAAATGTGTTTGTGTCCATGTGAAAAGAGAACTGGCATCAATATTATTCACTGATCATATACGGCACCACTAGAATCACATTCATGTCTGCTGGTTAACTTTTTCAGACTGTCTTTACTGCAGCCCGGTTATCAAAGTAAAAACACAAAACATGCAGCCATCAAGTTGTGCCTTAGATACCAAAAATACCAGACCATTCCTCTGGGATGATAACGGCAAAGGAAGTCCGAAACTAACTCGGAAAAAAGGGCTAAAGCTCCACAAATAGTTTTCATGTTTATTTTAGTGCGGCGAGTTGAAGTTCTGGAACAACAAAACACAAACACTGTCCTCTCCTCGCTTTGAAATCCACTTAGATAATGTTGGAGACGAAATACGAGGTCGTGTTTTAAGATCATTGAACGCAACGCAGACTTACACCGGAGCTGTTCACATGACTGAACAACACAACTACGGTGCTCCTCGTCCCTTTGCTTTCATGGAAAACAAGTAATTCAATCACTCAACTGAGGTCCTCATTTAACACTTTAATCCTGGCAAACAGGTTAATGTAATAATTTGATTGTTGTACTAAGTGACTGCAGCAGGCAAACTCTTAGAATCACAGAAAGGCTCCCGTACTCTGCATGTATCATCTGAGGGGACAGCAGCTGTTAACAGGATAATTCACGATGTCTCAGCGGTTAATTGTGAGCTTTTCATGAGTCACACATTCACGTCTGTTCGAATAACGACTCACACTGCAGCGTCCCCACAAACACCTGAGTGTAATCTAAACCTGTGCATTCACAGGAAAGACCTCGTCAGGATGCAACGACGTGGACGGGAGGATATTTAATACATTATTCAATCTTTAGTCCTCACACAGACTGAATGATCATTATATATCTGGCACACTTTTATACAAAGAAAGATTAATTTTATCCCTGAATTAATATCAACAAACATTTGATATCTACAAAGATTTGTCACCTCTTTGTAGTTTGTTTCTCCCTGAAAAGATCAAATGTAAATACTGTCAGCTTGTCACTTCCAACACGTCTGAATCATTGTGGTAAATATCTGTAATCATCACACACAGGAGCTGAAATCACTTAAAGACGGTTTCTGCTGTAGCGAGCTGTTAGCCATGAAGGAGCTTAGTGCCAGGACTTCCTTCTCCGTTTGTTGATGTTGTTTACAATCGGACTAAAAACTTGGAAAAAAATGATTGGCTCTGTTACTGAGAAATGAAACCACACATGAGCTTCACTTGTTTTTCTTTATAGACATTATTTAAAGCTCGATGATTGGTTGGATAAATGCTGCAGGGTTTTTGGGATTGCATTGTGGTGGATTGTGTTTTTGTCCCGTTCGCTCTCCACACAGACTGTTGACCTGCATACCATCAACGCTGAAACACGAGTGGACAATACGGCTCGTACTACAAATGGAAACCAGAAGCAGCTCGTGTGCCAACAGATTCTGTAGTTTTGAGCTGGAGATCTTTCAGGAAGGAGCTCAGAGCGATAAAACTGGGAATAAAGGTTCAAACTGTTTCTTTATCATCATGCTGCATCAAGTCATGAGATTCATTCATCCACATGTGGACATTAATGTTTAGATCATGGGCTGCACAGGCTTATAAACACAGCTTCATACGATTATCTCAGCTTCCACTTTATTTGTCCCCGAGAGACGACGGCAGGACAGTGAAAGGACAGCAGGACGAAAGTGCATAACTAACACGGTGAAAATGACAAATTGAAGAGGCACTGGATGCAGCATCCCCGGAGAAATAACACACTGACTGAGGCTCCGAACTTTTCAGTGTGACTTTAACAGGACTGTTTTACGAGGGGGCAGCGGGGGGGCAGCGGCCGATACAACCCGACTGCAACATCAGCTGATAGGAGGCGATAACACAGTATATAACACCATAACACAACTAGCTCATAATGAAGAGGCTGTGACGCATGAACAGTATGCGAGTCTGTGCTGCGTTCAGGGGCAGGACAGTGGGCCGGTCTGGTCGCTCGCCATCCTGCACTGATGAGTCGCCGGCTGCACCGTCTGTGGGGAAGGGGTGGCTTGGTGGGTCCGACAGACATTGTTCAACAGTGATGTCACACTTCCCGTCAGAGGGTGGAGAGGGGGTTGAGGGGGGGGGGGGGGGGGGTGAATGTGGGAGGTCGGGAGGCGGGAAAATACACAGATCAGCAAAAACTGTTTGACAAAGAGCAAAAAGAGCTGGTACACGGCTGGTTGGCGTTCAGGTTTACGAGTCATCCGAGGTCAAAAAACGGCCCGCAGGCAGGCGCACACGCCAGCCGGCCTGAGATCTGGGTTGTTCTAACATACCAAACAAAAGGATGAGATCGTAAAGCTGAAACACACCCTCATCACATCCCAACAGGAAGACGGTGAAGAGTTCGGATTTAGAGCTTGAGCTGTTTTTTGCTTCAACAAATCATCAATGTGTTGAAGTCAGACCACATTTAAACCTCCAGCTGCGTCCTCCATGACTTCCCTACAACAAACTGTGTGGAGCACATTTACATGTGTGTGAATGGAATCACCCCTGAGCTACAAAGGTACGACCTCTGGGCCGATCCTGGGAGCAACATCTGAAAAAGGAGATCCCAGTGAAAGTTCATTTCTCTGAGTGAATCAGAGGCTTCTTTTAACAATTTAACATTTTGCAGACAAGCTCTGCGGCATTAGTTTAGCTTATTAACATATAAATGTGTTTAACCTTTGTGCACGGACCTGTGAAAGCACAAGATCTGACATCTGCACAAAGAAAACATGAAATCGGATGTTACAACAATGTTTTGGAGTATTGCGAGAACTGGAAACTCAGGAGCAGAAATAAAACCACTGAGGGAAATATTTCATAATGAATAAACTTTGTTGCCTTTAGAAACACCTTCAGTGGTTGTTTTATGTGTTGCCCTGTTTGACCTTCCTGTTGAGCAACATGACCAAGTTTCATTAGAACTGACAATACAAGGGCAAGAAAAGGGTTGCAATAATCTGTAGTCTTTGTTAAATGTCCTACAAATACAGTTAGGGGGGGGGTCAGTGCATCCCTGGAGGCCATGCAGACAGGAGAACATGTCCCACGCTGGGGGTCTCACATCCAGACGGTGAAATATCACAAACGCTCGGGGAAACCTAGCAGGCTGCTCACATTGAATTCTTCTCACTGAGAAACCCCTGAACTTCGTCTGAGAGGTGACCGGACCGCGGCTGGAGCTGGCACTTATGTTGCCCGGCAACTGAACACTTTTTTTTTTTTTTTTTTTTTTTTGTACAATGAGCTTCAGTTACAAGCTTCAAAATTCACCTCAAGAGGTCTGTTGATTAGATAACGAAACACATGCAAACATGTCACTGAAGAGCGAAGCACATACAGAGCTGTGGTTTCACCGGATCAGGTAAAACAAGTGTGAAGACATCTGCAGCACAGACGCACAGCATGTTCTCATATACACAGACACATGTTAAACCTGATGAACACTTGTTTTCCACACTTTAAGGTTGGTATATTAGATATGTTCCTCGTGCCATCCTTTGTAGGTTTAGGGAGGAGAGGTAAGCTAGATGGTCATGTGGATGAGTTAAACGTCCACTGTACGAGTTCAACAGACTCTGCTATGCCGCGCTATAATGACAATATGTTCCTTTAAATCTGAGCTATTTGTTGCTCTACAAAAGAGCAAAGAAGAAAACAACAGAGGACAGAAAACATAATGAAGCAGTTTATTTAATGTGCATCCAGATCCTAACAGTCCAGATCCAGATCCAGACCGTCCCCTCACCACCCACTCTCTCTGAATTCTCCTCATTATATCCTGCTGCGTTCTCACATCAGCTCGCTCCGACGCCCTGGCAGGAGAAACTCGGGATAAAGTCCGAGTGAAATATTTGGCTTCATGCATTCACACGTACAGATCACCCTGAAAACATCAGGAGTTTTGTTTGAGAATGAATAAGACGATGTCATGATTCTCATGATTCTATTGTTTGATACAATCATATCTTTAAGGAGTACAATTACTGAACTTGTGCCATGTTCGTAAAACAACTTTAACTTGAGCTGTAGTAGAAAAACTGTTTCACACATTTTCCGGGTAGATTTCCCTTTAAGTTTCTCCGCTGCGTGTCTCAGTCTTTCCACTTCCACAGTCTGTTAGGATTTTAAACTGAGTACAGTTTCCATGTGATTTTATTATTTATTTCTTTTTAAATGGGAACATAACAGAAATGAAAGCTACGTAAAAGAGGCCTGTTCTTGTAAAAAAGGGAAAAAAAGGCAGCCGAGGAGACGAACAGCTCGGGCCTCACTGCAGGCTGAAGGTCAGAAAATCAAATGACTTTGTTTGACTTTCCGAAGCAGTCATGTGTGCCTTTGTTTTGGCGCTTCCTCAGAGGAAAGTCCTGATTGCTCAGAGTAAAAATACACAAGTGACTTAAGTGGGATGGAATCCGAAAGGACGAGAGTTAGCCATTAACTTTTAGAAAAAAAACATTTCACCTCATATTGAAGTATGTGAGCTTTTTTTTACCAACAAAAACCCCGAGCCGGGGTCTGCAGGGGAAACAATGGATGAAAATGTGCACCATATTCCCTCGTGACAGCCTGAGGATCGATAAGAAGTCTCACATGGAGACATATCTGCAGGTTATAGAGACGTGTTGATGTGTTGTCTGCAGGCAGTTGCAGTTTCAGTTCAAATCTTGTGACTTGTGAAGTTACAGAGAAACAGCAGAGATATTCAAAAGACTGACTGTGGTCTTGTTCAATATAAGGGACTTTTTCCAACTACACTAAAAGGCTTGTTCGCTCTCAGATGTTTCAATCACTTAACCTTTACGTTCAGCCAGACTCGTCTCAGACGCGAGGTATCAGTGGGAACAGAAAGCTCTGTGCACCTCAGCATCCTGTCCTGGAGGTGCAGGGAGCCTCTGGAGTCAAATGACCTTTAGGGGCCACAAGTCCAGAATGAAGCACTAAGGAACATGCCTCCTGCTGGACGGGAAGGACAGGCTTGTCATCAACACTTAGAACCAATCAGCATCACCACTAAATGAGGGGGAGGGGGGGGGGGGGTGACGAGCTTCTATATGTCTTCTACAACCCTTTAACAAGCTTCGTTGAGAAATCTCCGAATTGTAACTTGCCTCAGATTTACCATGTCAACACAAGAGTTTAAAGCAAGTTTAGGAGATTGGAGAAATAAATCAACGCTTGTTTAAAAGTTCGGCATACACTCAGGAGATGAAGCATCTTTTACATGATCATAAAATCAACTTAAATGGCATTCGACCCTACGATTCTATAGGGCCTCAGTGCCTCTGATACAATGCGTCAAGAAGAGGGCAAATTGAAGTTAACTTCCACTAATATGGAGAAACCTTGAGTTACTTTCCTACTAAATTATCACCGTACTGACCAGAATATTGGCTGAAATAATAAAATGATCCTAAAATGTTCTTCTACTCATGAGTGCCTCTCAAAAAGTACGAGACCCTTAAATAGAATTATTTGTCTATGGAGTTTCGCGCAATTCAGATGGTCTGTCTTTCCAATCTTAAATTACAGTGTAACTAATATCACCTTCAAAAACTGTGATGCAAGAATGTTCAAATATCTTAAAGTGTGAAGAAGAGGAGCGTTTGTCTTACCTGTCAGTGAGTGTGGACTGTGGGCCACTCATTGGGTTTCCCTGAAGAGTTTCCGAACACTTCACCGAATTAACATTTTCATGATCAGACCCGGCTGGTTTATTTCATGTAAAGAGGCCTTTTGATTTTGACTCCTCGATGTCTGTCCATGTCCAGAAACCTCGACGAGTGGTTCTCTCCAGCATGCAAGAAGCCTAAAACTCCGTTATTCTCATGGGAGTGTCTGTTTGAGGATCACAAACTAAACTTTGATGAATTACAAGCGAATCCTACCATGCATCAAAAAATACACATGAGATTTGTCCGCTTCGGAAAAATGAAAACTTCTGCAACACAACTTGCAATTTTATGAGTTTTTACCAAATTCCTCAGATAACCGGCGGGATCCTAAAGTGGTGAAAAACGCGTTTTCTCTTCTCTGTGAGATACTTCCATGATGACACTCCAGTCTATTCCTGCTTATCCGGAGAAGAATTGCGTCAAACTTTGGCTGATCTGTCCTTTTTTATTTCCGTCCGTCAGTCGACTGAGAGAGTCGGGTTTGTTGTTTTGGAAGCTCTTGTAGTTTTTTGCAGCATCCTCCTCTTCCAGGTCTGCTCACTTTAATCCAATCTCATTTGTAGTTTAGTCTTGTTTTCTTTTTTCTTCTTCTTTTTTTTTGCTTCACAGTGTGATGCAAATGGGGAAAAAAAGGAAATGCTTAGCCCCCCTCCCCACCTCCTGCTCACTCCCCAAAAGAGCAAAAAGAGGAGAAAAACCCACCTCCATCCATGCCGCTGCCTTCAGGAGCACCTCGTAATTTGCAAAACTTACTGATTAAATCCGATAATGTTTTAATAATTTACCATAAAAAGCGAAAAGAGGCAAAAAGGGAATAAATAAAAACAAGTCAGTGCTTAGCTAATTGGTAGTTTATGTTTACTTGTTTATATTTGCAGTTAATTGTTATTATTTAATGTATACATTGTACAGAGAGAGCACAGTCTACAGAAGTTAAATTCATTGTGTTAAACATACCTGTCCAATAAGACTGATTCTCATTCTAATGGAGGATTTTAGTTTTAACAGGATATTTTAAAGGAATAAAACTAGAGAGATGAATCCATCACACAGTTAAACTCCTGCACACTTTCTTAATGCATAATAAATCAAATATGGGGTTCCTATGATTAACAGACACATTTTTGTTGTTATTATTTCAGTTCTCAATCATTACTTTTCACATTGTCGTAATTTAATCAGCTGCTTATTATTTTATGACTCTAACAAATCTACCTGTAGGTGGCAGCAGTGAGCCGCGTCGAGAATCCCCACAAATCCCACGAAGAAGAAACTCATCCGTTCGCTGTTAGTTAGCCGTAAACATAAACACTGGAGCGATCGGGACCATTTCAGCTGTTCAAGCTTCACTTTTCTTGTCTTTTTGTTGTCGGGGAACATTTTGAAGATGCGGCTGCTTCGCTGAAGCTTCATTGTTCGGATTTAAAGGCCTTGAAGTCCTGCTAACCAACGGTGAGACATTTGTTTAGAGCTAGCTGATCGAGCTAAGCTAACACCCTTTATTTACGTTTTATTTTGAAAAAATTAAAAAATGAAGATAAAAGTATTTTCCGTGTGTCATGGCTGGCTCTGAGTATTTAACAGACTCATTTTGATGTTGTTGTTTGTTTGTTTTCTCGCGTGGATCTTCGTGAATCCTCTCTGAGATGACCGATAAACAACAAAGCTAACATCATCTCTTCATCTTAAAGGACAAAGAAACACACAGATAAATGTGTGTCTGATGTTTTTAGACTATTCAGCGTCTTTCTGGTTTGTACATTTATACATCGAGGCAGCATAAATCCACTTCAGTCCGTGTTTGATCTGAATCCTCCCCCCATTAGGCCCAGCTGCTGGTCTGATCCCTTATCATCTGGTCCTATGGACTCACCTGTCACTGCAGCTTTGATTGAAATCCATCACTGACAGGTGACAGCGAAGTGAACAAATCCCCAATAACAATAATAATTTAGAGGGTTGCTCGATTCTGACAAAAAACAAAAATCCTAGTCCTGATTATTCTGACAGATATTTAAGAGAATATTATTCAATAGTATTATTTTGTTGATTTAAGAAAATCTTTAGCACACTCAGTTATCTCACTTTAACACAGAACACTTTTAAAAACAAGTTAAAGTATGACTACATGCTTTTATCTAAACAGGTGTTCAGATTGTTTGATTTTCTAATTTGTATCGGGACAAGTCGAGATCCTTTTAATAACGAGATAATTAAAGTGTTCAGTGTTGTTTGTATGGCACATTGACTTTATCCAATAATCTGTGTGTCATGATTTGTATTGTGGGGTTGTGGGAAATAATCAGCTCTACCAGTAACTCCCCTTGGAAAGCAGTATTTGCCTCCTGCTGGTTTGATCCCACTCTTCAGTCGCACTCTGTGTTCACTCGTGAATATCGTCAAAGTGACACGATGGCTTCTCTTCACTCAGACCATGATCCAGCTGGAGAAACCCGTGCAGCCTGGTACCATGCCGGTGGTGTGGCCCACCATCCTCGACCTGGGCAGGGATGAGTGCAAAAGAATTCTCCGTAAACTGGGTGAGCTCATTGAATAGTCCTGTCTCTAAACTAAAAAAGTACATTTAAAAAAATCAAAGAATAAAAGTAAATCATGATGACCATGGCGCTCATTCTTTGATCTGGAGAAGTTGTCATGTTGACAGTCTGAATGCGATGCTCTTCTTTGACTTGGAAAAGATGGCTGAGTATTGTCGACTGCTCCTCTGGAGGAACATGGTCCCGTTTGCTTTTCTGGTGTGTTATGTGTGTTTGTGTTCTGCAGAGCTGGAGGCGTACGCGGGCGTCATCAGCGCCCTGCGAGCCCAGGGAGATCTCACAAAGGACAAGAAGGATCTGCTGGGCGAGCTCACCAAAATCCTCGGGTAAATGTTTGTTGAACTCAGTGAGGACGAAGGACGAGGTTGAAACATTGTGCGTTATTAAAAATGTTCTGACTCATTCTGTCCACCTCCCGTTCCAGTATCTCCACAGAGCGCCATCGTGCAGAGGTCCGCAGAGCTGTCAACGACGAACGCCTCACCACCATTGCATACCAGTAAGTGTGCTTCAGTCCTGCTCTCGTGCAAGACGTGGAGAAACACGTCTCTGTTTTTATTTTCTCTTTAAGTGTCGTGTTTGATTGAAAGTAACGCGTCCTGTTTTGCAGCGTGTCGGGTCCTAACAGCTCGTCCAAATGGTCCATAGAAGGACGCCGGCTGGTTCCCCTCATGCCACGGCTGGTCCCTCAGACAGCCTTCACCGTCACTGCTAACGCTGTAGCCAGCGCCACAGCCAATCAGAACGCTTCTCTTCTACTGCCAGCCGAGACCGGTAACAAAGAAGGTGAGCCAGCGTCTCTTCATGTTTGAGGCTTTGAGATAGATTTAAAGGTGACTGACATGTTTAACGTCCTTCCCGCAGTGGTCGTCTGTTACTCCTACACAAGCACCACCTGCACCTCCACCAGCGCCACGGCGACCAGCGGCGCCATCGGAGCCACTGTGAAATCCCCACGACCACCCAGTCCTTCTTCCAACGTGGTGGTGCTGCCCAGCGGGAGCACTGTCTACGTGAAAAGTGAGCGTCAGCGCCACGGCATCGAGCTCAACTTTGATTTATCGATTGAATATTTCCGTGTTTACGACGGCCGCGTGTGCGACAAAAGTAGGAGTCTATGCAGAGAGAGAGAGAGGGAGAGAGAGAGAGGGGGAGAGAGAGAGGGAGAGAGAGAGGGAGAGGGAGAGGAGGAGCTGAGTGATCATGTTGGGATGTTAGGAGTTAAACATTCAGACAAACAGGAAGGAGTCATTGACGAGTAATATACTTTTAAATAGTTTCTCTAATCTGCAGGGAGCCAGTGGAGGGAGGTGAGTTCAACTTACTCACATGAGCTCGTTTTTGGAAGCTATGGAGAGAAAAGTGTAAGAGTGTGAGCTGAAGGAGAAACAGAAAAGGTTCTTTGTTGTAGATTTCAAAACATAGGGGAAGAATGTTTTAAAGAAACGCTGGAGGAGTTCAGGGGAAACACTTCTTGGGAATGGAGGGAATAAGCTTATTTTAATATTTTTAAAATAGTGCCAAAAACAGCCTGAAGGGGGCGTTATAGGGCCTTTTCACTCAGCCCTCCGCTGACTGTCCAGTTTTTAAAGTTCATGACATACAAGAGGAAACAAGATTGATTCAGTGGATTTATAAGAAGACGTTGACGTGAAGGGAGGTTTACATCCAAAATCAGAAATGACTTTCCGCCCCGCCTCTTCCTCACAGGTGTGAGCTGTTCCGATGAAGACGAGAAACCTCGCAAGAGAAGGCGGACCAACTCGTCCAGCTCGTCGCCGGTGATGCTGAAGGAGATGACCAAAGTGTCCCCGCAGGTGTCCAAGAGCATCACCGTGCCCGTGAGCGGCAGCCCCAAGATGAGCAACATCATGCAGAGCATCGCCAACTCGCTGCCGCCACACCTGTCGCCGGTCAAGATCACCTTCACCAAGCCCACCATCCAGACCACCAGCAACACCACGCAGAAGGTGACGGGGACTTTTCTTACCTCCACATGTCCTTGTGAATAATTCAGGAGGTTTTAAAATGCGTCTCCGTCTTCGTCCAGGTGATCATTGTGACGACGTCTCCCAGCTCCAACTTTGTCCCCAACATCCTGTCCAAGTCCCACAACAACGCCGCTCTGTCCAAGCTGGTGTCCTCCTCCATCCTGACCGCGCCCACTCAGAAACAAACCGTGGTGTTCCCGGCCAGCTCCAGCCCGGCTAACACCGTCGCCGTGACAACAGTGGTCTCGTCCACTCCCTCTGTGGTCATGTCGACCGTCTCATCGTGTACGTCCTTTTTCCTCAGCATTCCTGATAACTCTGGTTTAAAGATGAGGTCCAATCACGTGCTCCGTTTGAACGTCACGTCCTGTCCTAAAGCGACTCCCTGTCTTTCTTGTGTGTGTGTGTGTGTGTGTGTGTGTGTGTCTTTTTTTTTCTGGTTTCAGGTTCTGGTTCAGCCGGAGTGAAGATGGCGTCAGCCCGCCTCCCCTCACCGAAAACCATGATGGGCTCACCCGCTCAGATTCTGGCCCAGTTCCCCAAACAGCAGTCCCCCAAACAGCTGCAGCAGGGCTCACCTTTAGGTGCTGCGAGTGTCAGCGTGACGCAGACCGCCGGCAGCTCCCCCGGATCCAAGCCCACCATCCAGATCAAACAGGAGTCTGGTGAGACCACCTGTCACGATCTTTAAATTTTTCCTGATCTCTAATTTTCTGTAGTTTCATCTCTATCCATTCTTTGCTTTTCTCTTTGTCTCGACTTATTACACTCGTGTTATTGAGAGACACGCTGCATACACACACATAACACACACACACACACACACACATTGGCTCGAAATACACACACCTGCACAAACAGGAAGTGTGGACATGCATGAGTGGAGAGATGTCAGAGTGAGGCTGCTGCACACGGAGCGAGTCAGAGCTGTTTGTGACCTGGCACCTCTCCAGACCAACTTCCATATTATAATAATAATAATAATAATAATTATTATTATTATTATTATGGTCCACACCGGGGACTCAGCAAGGCTCTCATTGCTGTTTAAACTTTGTGCAAGCCACAAGAGGGCAGTATAGAGAGGCGTACCACATCACCTGCACAACATGTTGTTTATTTATTTCTCCTCATGCTGACATCTTATCTAATCATCTTTTCTGGTCTTCACTTTCTTAACGTGTCTCTGTCTTTCCTTCTTTACATATTTTTATCTCTCTTCGCCTCTGTGCACTTAATAAACTTTCATCCCTGGAAGTTAAAGCTTAAAACTTGTTGGACTTTATGGCCCGGCAGGATGTTTCTTTTAAAGTCGTGTATTTTCATACAGATATAAATGGTTGCTCGTAAACCGTTTGCGAACACATTGAAACCACCAGAGACCGTCAGAGTCTTTCAACGATACACATAATTAAATTATCTCCCTCCTTTAAGTTTGCATAAAAAAAACTGCAGAATTAAATGTGTGTGTGTTTTTTTTTTCCTCAACAGGAGTCAAGATAATCACTCAGCAGGTTCAGCCGAGCAAAATCCTGCCCAAGCCCTCGTCGGTGGCTCTGTCCAGCAGCAGCTCGTCCCCCATCATGGTCGTCAGTAGCAACGGAGCCATTATGACAACCAAACTGGTGACCCAGTCCACAGGTGAGTGACTCTGATCTGAAGACAGCCTGAGGAAGTAAAATAAGTGTGTCCTGTTGTATAAGATATAATCAGACAACAAGCTAACGGGGCTAAAGTCTAAACGCGTTAATACCCAGACCTTGTTATCAGAGAGTAACGCTGTAAGTTTGTACGCAGCTTCCCAGGCCACCTACACCAGACCCACCGTCAGCCAGGGCATCGGAGCCAGAATCACAGCCTCCAGCGGTGGGACCACCTACGTGAAGACCACCAGCGGCAGCATCATCACAGTGGTGCCCAAGTCTCTGGCTACTCTGGGCGGGAAGCTCCTCAGCAGTAACATCGTCTCTGGTGAGTCTCCCTGATAGGTCAGGAGTGATTGATTTTAAATCATCAGGGATGGGATTAGTGAATTTATTTTTCGATCCCCGTCTGGAGTTAAGATCAGTTTCTCAGTTTGATTGAAATATTTGCTGCAGGAACGACCACAAAGATCACCACCATCCCCATGACCTCCAAGCCGAACGTCATCGTGGTTCAGAAGACCTCAGGGAAAGGAGCGACCATCCAGGGGCTGCCGGGCAAGAACGTGGTCACCACACTTCTAAACGCCGGGGTCAGTCAAACCGTCGCTCTGCGACCTTCTCTGCAACGCTGCTGCCGTTTCCGATCACACGTGCTGTAGTTGTGCCCTGTGTTGTTCCTCAGGGTGAGAAGGGCCTGCAGGCCGTTCAGGGGACCAAACCAGCGATCATCACCGCCTCCAGACCCATCACCAAGATGATCGTCACCCAGCCCAAAGGCATGGGCTCCGGATCCCAGACCACCGCCACCAAGATCATCCCCACCAAGATCGTCTACGGCCAGCAGGGAAAGACTCAGGTGAGACACGTTTCTTTACGCTCTTACAGAGCAGAAATAATTGTGACATCGAGTTTAATTATGAAGCACATTTCATGACAGATGAGTTTGATGTGCTTTACATTAATGATAAAAACACCAACAATCATAAATAACATCATGAAATCCTAATGTCAGACACGCTATAAAAAGCATAAAATAAGAATTAAAAACCAAGAAAAACAAACCAGTGACACAAGGTCTAACATTAACACACACTAAGTATTCACATTCACCACAGAAAGGCGCCGGAGGCCGATATTGTCCTCCGACAGTGACTTTAGTGCACAAAATTCCAAACCCTGGTGAACCACGGAGCAATAAGTTTATCATATGATGTGCACGGACATCAAGTGCATGTTCATATGACCGTGTGAACGACCTTCATTTACCACAAAAGGTTCTTTTTTCTTAAAGGTCACAGATTATGTAAAGAACCCTTCACCATGTTCCTCTAACTAACATGTCTGTCTACAAACCCCCCAATGATGAGAAAAGTCCATCCTCCCCGTCTTCTGCCTGCTCCACTTTTCAGACAATGTGTCTCAAACAGGCCGTTTGGAGATTTTCCCTTCATGACATCACAAAGGGCAGTAGCCCCTCCCCCAGGTGGGTGACACTCCCACAGCTAGGTGTTTGTTCTGCCCTCTGAGTCTGCCTTCTCACCGTAAACAATAGGACATGAAAGCAGCGAGTACACCCGAGCCCTTCCAGAGAGGGGGCGTGGCCAGACACAGCTCATTTACATATTTAAAGCTACAGACACAGAAACAGCCTGTTCTGAGCAGGGCTGAAATAGAGGGGTTTATAGACATGATCAAATACAGGATCAGAGTGGATTTACAACAACACACTTCACACACATGTTGAAGAGGAGCGAGGACACTTACAGGTTGAAGAGGGGAATATGTGACCTTTAAGATGTTTTGCTTGTGAATGTCAGCTGGACAACAAAAGTGTTGTGAAAGTCTTTCTCTCCTCCTCCATGTATTAATCTGATAACTCCTGAACTGCATCTTTAAAGAGCAGAGGAAAATCCCTGATTCTGTAGGCGGGCGGTTGAATAGAGGGGCTTTAACTCTGACCTTTCCTCTTCCTCCACCTGCTTCCCCTTTCTGCAGACAAAAACAAGTCGCTTAATTAATTAAGGACAAAAAGCCGGATGGGAGGAGTCTAGTCTAACTTTCTGTCTTTAATACTCAACAAATGCTCACTGAGCAGAACAACATGTCCTTAAAGAATAACTCTAGTGAACGTGTTTCAGCGAAGTGACACCTGGGTAAACAACAAACTGTCTTTGTTTGTGTCTTTTGAAGAGGAGTTATGAAGTTATACCTTATGAATCTCTGAGGGGGAAATTCACTTTTTTTCCACTGTGTCATTAAGGCACGCTAACACACACGTCAGCTGAAATTCACACGCGTGCACAAACAGGAACCTGAGGACAAATGAGACGTGATGCAGCTTCTGAGCGGGCGTGCTCTTACATGGCCGTGGAGCCGTTTAGCCTCTTCTGATTCTGCAGAATATATAAATAAAGCGTTGATTGTCTCGTCTCTGAGATGTGTAATAAACGCTCAGCGTCGTCACCTGACAGAAGCTGCTGTTAAATTCATTTTAAGAATGAAAATAGCATCCACTATCGGTGCTTTTTCAGCTCCTGGGGACTTTTGTACGTCTGTTTTTAAAAACAAAAGAAAATAATTTGAAATCGTTGTGACGCTGCTTGATGTGTGATCCCCCGATTAGGGGAATTTAAACTTTCTATGAATGAGTGTTTGATTTAATCTTGGAGGGTAAATTCATAAAAGTACCGTTAAAAAAAAGCAGCATCTCTAAGAGGAACATTTCAAAAAGTTTAAAAACTGCAAAACCATTGTTGATTTTTCTTACAGTAAATTCCACAACAGAACGAGATAGTTTCAGAGACGGAGTCCTCACTCTGATCTAAATTTAGAACACCTTAGTTCCTCTTCTTCCCCCCCCTGGAGGGGAACTTGAGGTCTGTGAGTCATGTGTAGTATTCGGCGTACAGTACATGCACTGTTTCATACCCGCAGTGACGAGCCGCTTCGCCATCGACCACAAACCAGATTCTGCTAAAAATAGAAAACGCTCATCTGAAAAAAATAACATCGCCGCTCAAAACGAAAAAGTTTTTGAAAACATGATAAAATAATTAAGAGTTTTACAAAAGGCTGCAGACAAACCAGAAGAGTGAGTCTCATGTCTTGAACCCGGGGCTGCCCGCTTGGACGTGTGCAGATTCTGTACAGTGGCTCCTTCCCTGCATGTCGCTCTCCACTCTCCGTTAACAAACTGGACTCGCTGGCTCGCGTGGATCCAAACTCGGCTTCATCAAAAAGAACCTGAGCTCGTCTGATTGGGCGCTGAAGATGTTTTCTCCGTCCAGGTTCTCATCAAGCCGAAGCCGGTCTTCCAGGCGGCGTTAGTCGAGCAGACCAGGCAGCTGGTCACCGAGACCCTGCAGCAGGTGAGCCGCTCAGCTGACCTCGGGCAGGCTCAGACTCCGGGACAGGACGGGTCCACGAAGGACGAGACCAGCAGCTCGGCGGGCGAGACCTCCCACAGCAGCGCTCAGGGTAAGAACATCTCTTTCTCTTTCCCTCTCTTTCTCTCTCTCTCTCTCCCTCTCTCTCTCTCTCTCTCTCTCTGTCTCTCTCTCTCTCTCTCCCTCTCTCTCTCTCTCTCTCTCTCTGTCTCTCTCTCTCTCTCTCTCTCTCTCTCTCTCTCTGTCTCTCTCTCTCTCTCTCTCTTTCCCTTTTTCTTTCCCTCTCCTCTTAATGTGAGCATTGTATTGTTTTTATTCTGCTGTAAGGTGACCTTGAGTGTCATGAAAGGCGGCCATAAATAAAATGTATTACTATTATTCATATCGGTGCAGAGATCCAGATAAAGGCCTTTAAGCTCTCTCCCGTTGTCCCGTCATTCCTCAGAGCCTCCGCCTGTAGTGCACGTGGTCTCCTCCAGAGAGCACGATTGGACAGAGCAGGAAGTATCCGTGGAGTCCAGCCCCGCCATTATCTACCAGGAAGTGTCTGCAGGGGAATCCCAGTCCGCCACCTCCACCATCAAAGCCCTGCTGGAGCTGCAGCAGACGACAGGTGAGCCTTTTACGTCACGTGACGTGGGAAGGGAGGCGACGAGCCAGACTCCAAACAAAAGCATCACAGTGATGTCGATTTTACGTCACCTGATCGTTTGACATCACAACAACCTGCAGAACTGGCTCGATGAGGTCCGTGTCTTCATGAATGAGCGGCGCCGTGTTCAGTCCCAAACACTCAGACTTCCCTCTTTTCTTTTTCGTTTGTTTCTGTCTTCGTTTCCTTAAAAGCGAGGAAGTTTATTTATCGAGCTTTCAGACACCGGGGGAATCCAGAGTGCTTTAAACAGACACAACAAACATTTCAACATTTCACAAGATAAACATAATTATAAGATTGAGCAGCTTGTGGAGTGCAGCGCTCAGGGTAGTGATTCGTTTACGTCCGTCGGTATTGAATCCGTCTTCTGAGAGCCGTCGGATGTCTTCCTTCAGCGTGGTGATGTTTCTGTTTTTTTATCCACAACATAAAAACACTCAGTCTGATGTCACAGAGAATAAAAACATGAATAATTAATATTATTATATTCTTATTTGAGTTTCTTCAAGCTGAGAGTTTAGACTTTTTTTTCAGATTTGAAAAATAACTCAAACAAACCAAAAATGAAGAATTTGAACATCAGGCGATACGTGTAATATATTAAACATCTTCTGAAGACCGAGATCGTCACAGCGGCGCATCGAAGGCTCCTTCAAATGAAGCCGACCACCACGTAGCGTCCTCCTTCCCTCCGGCCGCTGCCACCGAACAAATCGTTCGGTGGCAGCGTTTCTCACCAATCTGAGAAAAACTTGAGGGTTTCCTGGTTCCCGTGCAGCTGTTGAGGTTGCCAGGCAACAGGAGCGACACTTAGCAACGGATCCTCTGCAGACCAGAAGGTCTCTCGTCAGGTAGCGCTCCGTTTATTTATTAAAGGTTGATTTGATAGGGACAGATACGTAGACGAACTCAGAAGAGTCAGAAGAGCGGCTCCTTTAAAGGGTGCCGTCGCTGGACTGAAGCACGGCTTCTAGAGAGGTAAAAGTTGCGTTTAATGACCTCTGTGAAACTCGACACTTCCTGTCCACATGCTTCACATTAAGAGTCTTTCGGTGGCTCAATAGGCAGAAGTCCTTCTTTTTCCCCGTGGTCGCCTTTTAATATGAAACACCTGCAGGAATGTTTGAGTGTCACAAGTAGCTTAACATCACAAACAGATCTGTAACTCAAGTCATGAGAATTTCATCAGCAAGTGTGTAAGTACGGTGGCTGGGAAGCCCAAACCAGGATGACAGGGTCTGAACTTTTTGAAAGAGCTTGAGACATGCTCTCTCTCTCTCTCTCTCCCCGGTTTCCGTCTCTGTCCACCGTCCTCTCTCTCCAAAAAGAGAGAGAGAGGACGGTGGCACAAAAAGCCCCAAAATTAAAAAAAGAAAATTAAAAAAAATATCTTTTCTGTGTGGTGGCTTCGACAAGCCGGACAGAACATGATTTAGTGTTCTGCCACTTTGTCTTTTTGTTTTATGAGATGTAAATTACAGAAGCTGTTTAGAAGTCTTTCACACTTTGTCATATTCTGTTTGTACTTCCCAGCCACCGTACGGAAGCCCAGCGTTATCGAACTCATAGATAAATAAATAAAAAGATCAACTGTTTGTTCTCTGCAGTGAAGGAGAAGGCAGAGTCCAAACCCAGACAGCACACCATCGACCTGAGTCAGATGGCCGTGCCCATCCAGCTGGCCCAGGAGAAGAAGCCGAGCCCAGAGTCCCCCAGACCGTCGACCTCGGAGGCCGAGCCCAGCATCGAGTACATCCCACCAAGTATGACGCTGCAGTGTTTCACCTCGCTCTGACAGCACACACTCAGATTCTTCCTTCATTAGGAGAAGACGCAGATCAGGCTCCAGGCGAGCCTTTTATTTATCTTCTGAGCGTCACTTTCTTTTTCCGACAGAGATGATTCAGCAGCAGAGGAAACTTCCATCATGAAGCAGACTTTTCCAAAACTGTGTTTGTATCATTTCTGTCGGTGGCTTTCAGGAAACCTAAAAAATAACAAACATAAAAAAACAAACAAAAAAAATGATCACAAAAAAAAAAAGGAAACCAAGTGTATTGAGCGTTACCATGGTTACCAAGAAGATGTAAAACAAGCTTGATCTAGAGCTTTGCTAGTGCTTTGTTTACACAGTGTTGCCTCCACACACACACACACACACACACACACACACACACACACACCTCTCCTCTAACAGCACACCTGGTGTTCCCCCCCCCCGCTCAGGTAAAGTCAGCAGGCTGGCTGCCTCGACAGACGACGACGACGTGGTCATGTCCTCCACTCAGCAGCTGCTGGTGAAACCCTTCAAGAGCAGCGTCAGCCAGGTCACCATGGTAACCAAACCGGCTGCCGTCTCCTCTGCAGCAGCAGTGGCCGTGGCACACGTCAGCCAAACGGTGAGGACGCTCTCACGTTCACTGAAGCTAAAGAGGGAGGTCTTTAATAAGAGTGAACATTTGTCAGAGCTCTAGATAAACTTTTATTTCAAACGTCTGACACTATTATAACAAGTTCACCCAAATTAAACAAAAACGCTCTCATATTGCACTTTTGGCTTCATGTGTGCAGGATTATGTGGACCTTTAAAATGTTCTCTTTAAAAAACCTGGGTAGCATCAGATGTTAAAACTGTCGTACAGGAGGGAGGGGGGCGGGGTCAAAGAGGGCTGGCCAAAGCGTTGAAAGAAAGACGTTGAATCGGCACTTTTTCGTCTTCACATTATAAAAATGTTCCAGCTGTCTGTGTTAAACCTGTCGGCTTCTCGTTCTGTGTTTCAGCCCTCTGACAGTCAGAGTAAATCCCAGACGGTGTTGGAGGTGGCGGAGATGGAAGGAGACACTTTGGACCCTCAGACGGGTTTGTTTTATCGCTCCAGCCAATCAGAGCCCACGAAGCAAAGCCCGCACTCTGCAGCCGCGCAGCCTCCCGCTGTGAGCCAGACGGAGCCGGAGCAGAGCCGACACAGCTCCACCTCCACCTCCACCCAGCCGCCTCCTCCTCCTCCTCCTCCTCCTCCTCCTCAGCTACAGAGCAAACCTCAGATCAGCCAGCCTTCCTCCTCCTCCTCTTCCTCCTCCTCCTCCTCCTCCTCCACCTTCCCCTCCATGCCTCCTCCCATCAAGAAACTCCCAAAGCTTCAGGTGCAGAGTCAGCCCAAACCCCAGGCTTTAACGCAGAGTCCCAAAGACAGACCTGTGGTGGCTGCAGCCACCGCGGGGTCAAAGGTCACAAGCCCGGGGACTCCAACCAAGCCCCTGGTGACGCCGCAGCTCCCCAAGCTGCAGCAAGCACCCACGTCCCACCACAGACCCCTCCACACGGCCATGTCCCACCCTCCTCCGCTGCAGGCCCACCACCCAATCAGCACCGAGAAGGCCGCCTCCAACCAGGTGAGAGTTCACACAGCAACACCGTCATGCAGCAACAGGAAGAAGAAAACAACAAACAATGAACAAGAAAGGGGATTTCTTTCTTTTTATTCAAGCAGAGAGAGTTTTTCTTTGAAGCATTAAACAGTGCTGGGGGTTTTCCTGCTGTGCTTTCAGATACAATAAAACACGTATCATGTTTACAACGCTGGCTGCAGCTCCGGCCGTGCCTTCCAATGATTTATGACATCTGCTCAGATGAAGGTTTCAGTCTCACAGTCACTTCTTCGTTGATTTGAAGATTGTGGTCAGAGATGATCAAAGAGCGTCTGGGTTAGCAGAAGTTGATTTGTTCAAAGCAACAGGATTTAAAAATAACTGAATATGAATAATTAAAAGTTTATTTTGTGAACTTCTATCAGGAGCTTTAAATGAAACGCAGTCTGACGTTTCAGTTCTGACTGTTCTTCTAAAGGTTTTCTTCCTGTCATCTCCGTATTTTCCCCCGCAGCAGCCGATCATCACGCAGAGCGCCACAGTCACGAAGATCACCTTCGGCAGCTCCCACCATCCGTCGCCGGTCTTCAGCAGCGCCGAGGCCGCAGCCAAACTGATCCCAGAGTCCAGCTCGGGCCCCTCGGGAGAGAAGCCCTCGGTGTCGGACATCCTGAAGATCTCCATGATGGAGGCGGAGATCGACCCCAGCACGGAGCCCATGGTGGTGGACTCGTCCAGCGACTGCGGCCCTCTGGGGAAAGCTCTGGAGGTTCAGGCTGTGTCCGGCACGCTGGACTCGGGCCAGTTCATCAGCAGCTCCGGGACCTCCATGCACCATTCCCACGCAAAGCAGCCGCAGTTCAGCTGCATGCCGACCCTCGCTGCGCAGAGGAGCAAAGAGGACCTGGAGGTCATCGAGGTAAAAATACAGATGTTATAAATCACAGAGTTCAAGTCGCACGCTGATGTGTTTGTCCGTCTTTCTCATGTCCACTTCTTTGTGGAAACTATTTTACAAGTCGGCCATCATGACTGCAGCTCGAAAAAAGAAGGTGAAACTAGACGAGTGTTGGTGTAGTTTAAAGGTCGAGAGGATCTTATTATTCATGAGCATAAAG
Source organism: Symphodus melops (assembly GCF_947650265.1). Classification (NCBI taxonomy): domain Eukaryota; kingdom Metazoa; phylum Chordata; class Actinopteri; order Labriformes; family Labridae; genus Symphodus; species Symphodus melops. Next base: position 24,446,092 of record NC_136701.1, on the reverse strand, counting down.
AAGCACGCCTTTAAATGTCCTATAAAGACTAAACCATCAAATCAAAGTGTCTGAAACTTCAGATTCCATCAACACGGAGTGATTAAAGAACCCTCTTAATATTTCAATAGAAAAGTTAATTTTAATTTGTTCATCTTTTCAACATGTTGATTCAATCTAATATTTCATAAAAAAAAAAAAAAAAAAAATAGTGCTTCTTCAAGTTCAAACTTTGTATTTCCTCCTCTGAGACTCGTTTCATTTTTTGACTTAACTTATTTTGTTTTTGTTGAAATCTTTGTTTTAGTATTTATTTGAGATCACAAAAAAAAGTGCCTAAAATACAAGATAAATATTTGTGTCACGTATTAATTAATCAGCTTGTAGTAAACAAAGAGTCAAACATCTAACCGCATATTAAAAACACTGAACCGACTGAATATCCAAGATTACACTCTGACAGATCGCCTGAAACTTAAATCCAGTGTAAGAAAAGGACGTGACGAGATGCTAGCAGGGATTTGAACTGACTGAAACCCAAATGTGTGACTAACACGTGCAGGTGATTCCTCAGTACTCCATCCTGCCGGACTCCAGCCAGTCCAACGTGGTGGTGGAGCCCAGCGGCTTCCTGGAGATCACCAACTACACCAGCCAGCAGCTGGAGGAGGACAGTCCCATGGAGCAGGAGGTGGACAGCAGCAACGACGAGGCGGCGGCCGCCAGCCCGCCCGACCAACCGTAAACACCAAACACTCGAAACTCCAGGCAGCTGCTCAGACTCTGGATGTTTGTGGTCTCGGGGCCCAGAGGACAAAGACTTTAAGGCCGCTTTTATGAAGCGAGAGCACGAGGGCCTTTTGTTTTCTTTGTAAATATGATTTTGTTGATGATGAGCCTTTCTGTCTCTTCTCAAAGACTAACAGCAGATGTGTTCTTCATCGCCAGAGACAAGCGTTTGGATTTAAATCATGGGAGGTGACGGGGATTCAGAGCAGCCCCGGACGTTTGGAAAGCAGCCACTCCAAACAAACTGGAATTAATGATTCCAGTATATTGATGCAGGACTCTGCAAGGAAGTCACACATCAGTGACATTTTCACTTTTTGGCTCGGTGCTCCCTTTCACAAACACGCAGCTGGATTAAACCCCCGCAGGCGAGCATTTATTTTAATTGTCCTGAGTTTCAAATACCTGTTTCCCATTAGTGGCTTTGGTCTCTAAAGTGTGTGTGTGTGTGTGTGTGTGTGTGTGTGAGTGTGCAGCGACTCTCCAGCTGACGGTCCTCTGCTTCTTTTGATGAGCACGCAGGTTTAAACAATAGTTGAAGAGTATTTTCCTTTGAGCGAGGTGACGCTCTGCGACAGCCCTTCAGGGATGGACGTTTCCAGAAGAAGGGAGGAGAAGGAGCTGCTGCAGACTGAACGGCCGTGTGGAACGTGTTACTGCTCATGTTAACTGATGGGATGTGTTTGTAAGATATAATGTGGAGTTCATGAAGTTGCTTGTCAGACTTTAGTACGGCTTTGCTTGTTGCATAGTGTCTTCTAAACTATGCATTTCTTTTGTACCTTTTCAAACTAGATGACTAGTTACACAAACTGTTTAACCTGCACAATAAATCAGCTGAGTGGAACCTCTCTGTTCACGCCGAGTTATTGTTTGCTCAAGACGACGTGGTGAGGCACTTCACAGCGGGGAGGTTCCTGGTTCAAATCCTCCTCTCACTGTTCTCCCCCGTGCACGTGTGGGTTCTCTCCGTGTTCTCCCACAGTCCACAGACGTGCTCGTTTGGTTTAATTGGTGACTCCCTGTAGGTGTGAATGTGAGCGTCTCTCTGTGTGTATATGTCAGCACTGTGATTGGCTGAAGAACAGTCCAGGGTGTAACCCCGCCTTTTCTGCTCATCCTGTTGTCCTTTACACTGAAGATAAAAGGAGTAAGAATCATGAAATAAATAAGCAACCACAGAAGTGATCACATGCACACCTATTCTTCAAAACCTATGAAATAGTTTGTGTTTAAAAGGTCACAATTCATGAAAAATAAACAATGTCTCTAGTCTGTCCTCAAACCCCCCAATGATGAGAAAAGTCCATCCTCTCCGTCTTCTGCCTGCTCCACTTTTCAGAAAATGTGTGCTCAAACAGGCCGTTTGGAGATGTTCCCTTCATGACATCACAAAGGGCAGTAGCCCCTCCCCCAGGTGGGTGACACTCCCACAGCTAGGTGTTTGTTCTGCCCTCTGAGTCTGCCTTCTCACTGTAAACAATAGGACATGGAGCCAGAAAGCAGCGAGTACACCCGAGCCCTTCCAGAAAAGGGGGCGTGGTCAGACACGGCTCATTTACATCATTTATTTCTTAAGTAGCGTTTTCATATGAAACATTTTGTCCTTCTTTAAAAGAACTTCTTCCTGCATCTCATAATGATCTTGGGTGTGGAAAATCGAGAAAGGGATGTTTTCAGCAGGGAGCTCTCGTTTACCCCGCACAGCAGGGGGGAGAGGCTTTTAAAATATCTAAAGTCAATAATCAGTCTTCTCTCGGATTGTAGGTCAGCTTTAAACATCTGTATTAATTTCATTCCAAACTAAAAAACCCCTCATAGGAGCTTTGAGCTCACCTTTGCCACTTTACACAGGTTTCATTTCAGCTCCACTCTCGAGCTGCGACTCTCAGGTTCTCCAAACACACAGGTCAAGTTTTGAACTGTTTTACAAGACATTTTAGCCGCATACAACCATAATATATCTACTTACTCTGGACCTGGAATTGGCTCAGACAGCCAAAAACTGTCTGTGGAATTTATGGTGGCTCCTACCGGCCGATATTAAAACATATTTATGGTGTTATAAAGATGATTTGAGCCAAGTTTGAGCGTTTATTGGACGCTGTGCGGTGGTGTTCGAGGTTTTTCTGTTGGCTCTGCTCTCTCGTAAAAAGCCATAATGCGCACACTCGTGTAGAGTCCAGCTCCACTTTGGCACTCTTCCTCCTCATGTTGAAAGTGATCCACGAGGCTCCTGGGGGCTCAGATTCAGCACGCAGCGTCTGATTGGTTGGCCTCAACCCAAAGACATGTGGCTCTGTTTAGGAGCGTGCTGACTTACCATCCCTCCACCCTACACCCCTGTTTGGATACTGTTGCCGAAGTCCCAAAGGAGAGCACAGTTTACTCTGCTCTGCTGACTCACCTGACCATGAACAGCATGCGTCGCCCCACGTTCAAGAGGAAAGAAATTCAAAGAGTCCTCCAAAATTTAACAACTTTGAAACTGTTTTGAATCCCTAGAAGCTCTACGTACACGTCAACCCATGCATACGTCGTATTTTACTCAGTTTTCCCGTGATCATCTGGGAATTCTGGTGGTTTTCTCCAGATCTCCACTTATTTATCTCGCTAAATCTGGTTGACAACCTTTGTTCTCCAGCGAAAGCAAGTTCATATCACAAGATCTCGAGAAAACGCCTTAAAACAACTTGTCAACAACAACAACAACAAGAACGTATGCTAAAGGTAAACTGATAAAAACACAACTTATGGATGCCTTTTGTAGAAACCTACATAAACACTAGTCTTCTATTAAAGCAACTTAAAGGTGACTAAGTTAATGACTGCACAAAGTCATATTAATCAGCCATGGTGCCCAACCTCGCAATCGACCGGCCGTCCATGGACTGATTCTCAGAGAAGTGTAGAAAAACAACTCAACAAATTGCCTTTTCTTGTATAAAATAATGTGGGAGTGCTGATAGCTGAAACACATTTCAAAACACTCTCAGATGTATATGAGGAAAAAACTGCTTTCAAGCTGTTTGTTTGATTGGCTGAACACCCGGAGGACACTGTGCGCCAGTTTAAAGACTGTGAAAGTAAAGCTGAAGGGAGTAAACTCATACTGTATATGGTGTAACTGCATTAAGAGTGTGTAGGTGTGGACTGTGTTGCCATGGTGATTGTTGTGTCACTGTGGAAACGGAGGAGGGACGGTCAGTGAGAGGAGCTCCCTGAAAGTTTTTCTAAATCAGCATTTCCACGAATAGACCGTAAATATATTTTAATATATATGTCCTGTGTTACACACACCTCAAAACAACACAGAACAAAAAAACAATAATAACATCAAATGTTACATCATGCCTACGGTATGTTTAGCTTTCTGTTTGTTTATTAGATTTCCATAAAGTGATGAAAACAATGAAGCGTTGGTGAGATTTGTTCTATTTGAACTTATATAGATTTTCAAACTATTAAACTTTAACGCATCGTTTTCCTCTTGGCTAAAAGGGCGGCACTATGGGCACGTTCACGTTGCCTAGCAACGTAGCTTGAACCTGCTTGAGTGTGACTGGATGTCGATAGCTGTCCGTCATTCAGTTGCCTAGCTACACTTTCAAAGCACAAAAACGGTAACGTTGCAAAAACGACTAAATGAGTCGGATTATTAATTTTTGGTTTCTTAAATTTGAAGTCCATCCGTCTTGCCGAAGAAAGACAATTTGGAAAGCTATTTGAAGACGCTGGGATTTCCCAACCTGGTGTCTGAGTGTCTGAATGAGAGACGGTGAGGTGGTCTGTTTTGTTTACATTGTTGTTAACATGAATAGTTGGACTCTGGGAGTAAAGGAGTAGGAGTTTCTCTCCATCATGTCCGTCAATAAATCATGGAGGCCGGAGCGGCATTCCTGGAGCTTTACTTCTGTTAGTCAGATTGAGACTAATCTGAGTCCTGCAGTTTAGTCCTCCTTTTCCAGCACGCACTTGTTTCTCTTAAAAGTCATGACTAAAGATTAGTCGACAAAATTCACCTTTTTTTTTTTAAACTAAAGCATCATGAAAAGTGTCTCTCCACAGAAGGCTCCCCCCTTAATCAGGTGGTTGGTTTTTAATTCAAATTCAAATTGGCTTCAAGTTGTGAGAAGTCTGAGCCTTTTGTTAGTCATTACAATTTAAAACCTCAACATTATAGCTCAAAGAACACGTGTACAGTGTGTATCAGACAAATCAGAAAAAAGGATCCTAACATGCAGATTACTGTATCCATGGATACGTGAACACATTGTCAGGTTTCAGTCGGATTTTAGAGTCACATCCTCTTCTATTTTTCTGCTGAAATCCGGGACAGGAAAATCCGGGACGGTGCAGACTCACATGCAGACGTGCTGCATGTGAGCGGTGATGACTCAGACATATCTTCATCTGTTTCATGTCAAACTACAGTCTTTGGGAGTATCTCAGTGAAGACGGATGTGCGTGTTGACCTGCGAGTGGTTGTGTGACTGGCTGTGCTTTACTCCACCATCTCCGTGATCTCCGACGGCCAAACTGAGTGCAGACGGCGTCCTATTATTCATCCGCAGTAATCCCAGTGATCTCGCCGTGGGCTCAATAAAAGGTCGAAGGTGATCAGTGTTTCTTCTACGTTAAGCATTCTGTTGTTGCATCTCCACTTGTTTACCTCTAAACAGCTGTTGTGTACAAGTTAAGAAAAATGCAAACAGGACGCGCTCTCGGGACAATGCTATCACACATCCTGCATCTGCTGCTTCTGAAATAAATACACGAACAACGGGCACCTTTGCTTTCTTTGAGGTCCGTCCAGGAACATTGTGTTTGAGTCAGCAGGTTCGTTTTATGAGCAGGTCAAGATGCCGGGCATGTGGCCGTGTGAGATAATCACAATACGCTGCCAGATCTCCTGCTTTTATTGTCCAACATGCTGAAGAGATTATCTGTTCATGTTAATGTGAGGCCGTGATGAACAGGTTCGTGAATATTTCTCACAGAAGGTAACCTGAACGTTTTGAAGGGACGGTTCAAACACTCATTTTAAGATTCTTTTATTTGTTTTTAAATCTTTAAATGGCCTCGCCCCACCTTACCTCTCTGTGCTGCTCCATCCCTACACTCCTGCCCGGTGCCTCAGGTCAGCTGACCAGCTGCTCCTGGAGGTACCGAGGTGCAAGCGGAAGCTCAGAGGGGATAGGGCTTTTTCTTTTGCCGGTCCCAAACTCTGGAACGACCTCCCTCTCCATATAAGACACGCCCCCTCACTGTCCATTTTTAAAACTCATCTTAAAACACATTTTTATTCTTTGGCTTTTAACCCAGCATGAGACTCTGTTCTTGTTTTAGTGTTTTATTGTTTTTATTGTTTTAACCCTGTTAGTGTTTTACTTATGTTTTATGTTTGTGCTCATGTATGTACAGCACTTTGTCACAGCCATGGCTGTTTAAAAGCGCTTTATAAATAAAGTTGAGTTGAGTGAGTTGAGTTTTCCATGAGAAAACAGATTCACAAACAAATGGAAAAACAGCACGATGATGTTGAAAGATTTCTAACTTGAAAACGCTCAGTGGCAACGGGGCCGACCTCCTCCCCCTTGTTTGTTTGTGTTTGTTTACATCAGATGTTGGTGATAAAGGTTGTCTCACTTTCTTTTTGTGACCAAACAAACTTTTCCTGCTTCCTCTTGTAAAAGACCTGTTTTTGATCTCGGCGTGACTAAACTCTGATAAAAAACACAGGTTCATTCTACATTCATGATTCAGAGCACGCTCACAAAGACGAGGTAAAGTAACTTAAAGGTCTGCTTCCAATTAAGGAACCTCAAAAACTTGCCGTAGGCTCCTCTGATTCTATCTGTGCTCATCTCATGAACACGTTTTTCTTTTTTTTATTGTGAGATGGAATTTTACAACGACAAAAAGAAAAAAAAATCCAGGAAGGTGTTTGAGAGGAAGCGAAGCCTCGCAGCAGGATGATACAGCTGTGAGAAGATAACGTAACGACTTCTCAGGAGAATCTTCCACTCCTGTCTCTTGTTTCCCCTTCGCTCTGTAAGAGTTCACACCGCGCTGGAAAAATAAATAAGGTTAGAGTGTTTAGTCTCATTTCAGCTCTGAGTGGATCACTTTCCTGGAACTCCAGAAATACCTCAGTCTGTCACAAGTTAAAGTCATGTGAACTCTTACAACGAAATACAGAAATGAGTTTTCTTTTTCAGAATCACTGAATTATGATCATTGCTGCATCGATGTGTTCACTTCCTGCTCGTTAAAGGACGGGGCGATGAAGTCCTCCGAGCGGACGGCCCAGGTTCAAATCCGACCTCTGGCTTCTTACCTGCAAAAGATGCAATAAAATTAGGGGTGAGAGACAGGGGTGATTCCTCGGGAGCTTTAAGTGCATCGCTGGAGTGTGATTAAATTCCCCACTCTATGAATATAATATAAGGCCGTATTAAATTAGAGAGACTCTGCTTTAAGGCCTCTGACCGACTTTACTGCAGGAGTTCATCTCTTATGTAACGTGAAGCTCAGCGCACTTTAACGTTGTTAAAACTCATCCACATAAACACAGTCTAGACAGCTCCAGATTCAAGATTAAACAGGATCATTCAGGGCTTTCCTGTCGCTGCACAGTTAAACAATCAAAGTGAAGATTTTCAAGCTGACCTAAAAGATTACAGTCAGCGATGTAAACACAGCCGATGATTCATCCTTTCACTGGAACAGACGTTGACTTTGTTGGCTTCTTGCTGTCAAACGTAGAGTTCTCTTTTCATCTTAACGTTTATATCTGAGGGGCGCTCGATCGCCAACACAGGGACAGAGGGCCGGAGTCCTCATGCCAGCGACAGTGGGTTCGAATCCGGCCTCGGCCGCTTTCCTGCCTGTTGTCCTCCCGCTCTTTCCGCCCCATATTTCCTGTCTCTCTTCAGCTGTCAACGCCCCTTTAAAATAAACATCTATCTTAATAAAAAATATGCAAAAATCTGTGTTTGTAATTGCTCATGGATGATTCTCTTCAAAGTTCAAGTGAAGCCTGTTTTTTTTTTTTAAACCCTTCATTGTGTCTGAACAGTCATAAAGTTACACAAACACTCAGTGACGTGTTTGAAGTCGAGTCACGCTGGGAAATAAAGTTGAATCTGATTCAGTATTTTATTATTACGACGACGTGGATCTCTGATTATTTTTAGAGATTTTCATTCCTGTGTCAGAAGTGATAAAGAGTTTCTTTCCTGTTTGACGTGAAACAGGACGTCCCGTGGTCGACTTCCTGTACCACCCTGACAGTAAATAATCTCTCCTGAGAGGGGGAGGAGAGGGCGGAGGATCTGAGTCACAGGGCGGTTAATATAAATCCTCTCATACTGAACTCAACTCTGCCAACCTTCAAACACTTGATCTTAAAATTCAGACTAAAACTTTCAGATAAAGAGCCTTAACACGTCTGGATGTAAAGCCTGATTCTATTCAACAGCTCAAATGAGAATATATCTTTCCTTATTTAGTTTTTTGGCCCGTTTACATTTTTTTTAGGGTAAATTCTCTCTTACTTTTACAAAATGTATTTATTGATTTAAAGGTTGAACTCTATCTGAGTCCAAACGTGATTTAAACTCCCTGAAAACTTGGTATTTCTTTACATAACAATTTATCAAGCGCCAACCTTTTGTGAATTGAAGCCGATGCTGAAGTGCACAATCCTGCAGTTCCTCGAGTGTCCACTTGAGGCAGGCTGTAATCCACTTCAAGCCACCGAAAGGAGAAATAAGAAAAAACACAGAATCACAGAAATCTCTTCATCTTTTCAAGTCTTCATGCAAAGATAAATAAGTTCTGCGTAGCTCTCGTCCTGCGTCACGTCACATTTTCTCCTCTTACTCAGAGAGGATCTTCCAAAAGGAAATAAATCTACTTTAATCTGAGATTCAGCCGGGCTCAGGCAAGACACACCAAACAAACTATTCAACAGCTTTATGCATTTTAGTTCGACTTGTCTGTGATAATCGTACAGTCAGCTGTAAAGCCTCAGTCCCTGAAAAAAGCCAATAAATGACCTGTGTATCTTTACTGAGGGTCCTTTACTCATTCACTCTTATTATAAATATTTACAAGGAAGTGATGTTCAGCTTTTATGGCCTTAAAAGCATTATCACGCTCAGTTGCACAAATTCATCCCCTGGAAGTCACCCCCTTTGTTTATTGTCTGCAATACCTTTCAATGATAAGTTCATAAATTTCCCACCTCATGTTGGCCACCTAAATGCATCACCAAGAGAGACTGCTGTTTGTTGTCTGTCAATAGATATTTTAAAAGGATTTCTGGGTAATGAAGTTCAGCAGCTATGAGAAAAACCAGACAGGCTGTTCGAGATATTTGTGGAATAATGGGAAGAAAATAAACTTTAAATGGGCTGTTGTGAGTGTGTGTGTGTGTGTGTGTGTGTGTGTGTGTGTGTTTTAGCTACACAAAAAAAAACACCTCACAGTGTTGGATCCATTTAGTAGAAAAATAAGCTTCATTTACAGAACGAAACATCACAGAATATCAAAACTTAAAATCAGTTTGACCTTTGACCTAAAAATATCAACAATAAAAGGAATAAAACTTTATTTTGAAATTCTTTTATTAACCACATTATATAAAAATACATGTCCCAGTGTTGGTCGCTACAAAACAGCGCTGGTTTTAATATTCATTCATTTAAAAAAAATACAATATACTATTCTGTGTACTGTCTCAGAGAATCACAGTTATCTATGTCAGTGTTATTTCTTTTATTTCAGATATCTTGTGCACGTGGGGAGGACTGCAGGCCTGGGATCAGTACAGAGAACATACTGTTTAAATGTCAAGCTTACTTTAATATGAAATCACAACGTCTTAGTGTTAATAATAAGATACATTCACACAAACAAGGGACATTTAAAGTGCAAACCACATCGGGGATTTCTTCATACAAACGGACTCTTCACCAACACAGACTTCATTTCATCCGACTTCATTTCATCCGACTTCATTATTCATGCAGTGAGCGTTTTTGTTTCGTGACCTTTTTCTAGTGTTCTCTTCTTCATTTTTAGCTTAAAGGACGTTTCCTCCTTTCAGATACTCTTAGACTAAATGTCACCGAGATCAAGATAGCTTCTCTCCATGTCACTCACATTTGTTTAACAAGCCCTTCATTCAACTCTTTAAAGGAAAAGTTCACGGGTGGTTGAGTTCACCCTTCATGTTTTGTGGGATTTACCTAGCAAAGTTTGCCCTCAGCTTAAATGGATGCCAGACACAAGAGCGCCCCGATGTTTTGACGGCGGGTCCTTGATGAGCTCCAACAGTGACAATTTCGCACGACTGAAGCAAGCTTGGAACGTATCAAGTACCAATTTTGAGTTGGCAATGATATGCCGTATTTAAGCCCTGGTATATTCTTCTGGAAGAGCCCCGTCTGAGCCCATGCTCAGTTGACTCTGCGTTCATGTTTATCCTACAGTGTCCGGTTGAAACCCTGCAACCGTCACATGAGAAGAAACTGGAATAAAAGTTCCAGATATAATTCATTCATGGTCCTGCATGTGGACTGATCGTCTGCTCTACGCGTTGAAGCGTCTGTTGGGTTTCGGTTTCTTTGATTGGCAGCATTTAATCAGCAGTCCCAACGCGATAAGCAACAACAACGCCGTCAAAACCACAGCGACAACAACGTTCTGGATCTTTGGTTTCTGACACATTTCCTCGGTCACCTTCCCGATGTTCACCGGCTCCGAATAATCCTCAAGAACGCATGTCACAGTCTCCAGGTCAGCAATGACCAAAGCCGAGTTCTGGACCATGTGCACGAAGGCGAGGTTGCTGCAGCAGCTGAGCGGGTTGGAGCCCATGTAGAGAGTCTTCAGAGAGTGCTCCAGAGCGAGCATCGTGCTGGGCTCAAGGGTGACCAGGTTGTTGTTCTGCAGGTTCAGAGACTCGATGGACGACTCTCTGTTCCACGTCGGGAGAGTCGTCAGCTGGTTGGTGGACAGGTCTATGTGTTTAAGACTCTTGAGCGATGACAGGTCTGTGTTTAGACTGGAAATGTTGTTTTCCCTCAGGAGTAGGTAAACCAGGGAGTGCTCCAAACCTGAAAAGGAGTCTTTGTCCATGTCTAGGCCGGGGTTCAGTGACAAGTCCAGCAACTTCAGAGAGGTGTTGACAAAAGCGTTTGAGGGAAGCGTTCGAAGATGGTTTTCGGAGAGGTACAGGAACTGCAAGTTTGGTATGGAAGAAAAGGAAACGCACGCTGGAGGGTTTTTGTCGCTCTGGTCTGACTCACAGATTTCTAGATCGTTCTCCTGGAGGTGCAGGAGTTTGATACTTGGGAGGTTTCGAAATATTTGATGGTCTAAATTGGTGAGGTCGTTTCCTTGCAAGTGGAGCTCTTCCAGCGACGGCAGAGTGTTTTCTCCAAATGTCAGACTCTGCAGCGAATTATAGCTGAGGTTAATGATCTTCACCGTCTGCAGGACACCTTCGTTTGTGACTGAAAACGAGCTAATACAGTTGTTGCTCACATTCAGGACCTCCAGTGAGGCCATGCAGTAAAAAAAGGACTGCGGTAAGATCTGTAGTTGGTTGTAACTCATGTCCAAGTATTTCAGATGATAGAGAAAAACAGTCGTCTGTCGGTCATGACTTGCTGTGACGTTGATGGTCTGAAGTTGGTTTCGTGACACGTCCAGGTGTTGGAGCACATTGTGTCTCGGCAGAAGCGGGAAATAATGCATTTTGTTTTCGCTCAGATCAAGAATTTGAAGCTCATACGCATCTGCTGATCTCGCGCTTTGGAAAAGCTCCATGCTGTTCTTGCTGAGATTGAGAACTTTTAAATTGGACAGATTAAAGTCTGTGATGCACGTGATCGAGTTCTTGGACAAGTCGAGCTCGGTCAGACGATTCAAGGAGTCAAAGGCTCCGTCTTCGATCTCTAAGATGACGTTATTGTGGAGGCTGATTCTTCTCAGGGACGAGGACCCACTGAAAGTATTTTGTGCTATTTTGGTGATGCTGTTGCTGTTAAGAGAAAGGTTTGCCAGCGACGGGGAATCAGCGAGGAAATAGTCGGACATTCCTGTGTACAGCCCGTTGTTTGAAAGATCAAGTGACTCAACAGCTGTAAGAGGCCCAATGTTGATTTTGGAGTGAGTAAAAACATTCAGATGATTCCTGGACAGATCTAAGACTTTGAGATCAGTCATGTCTCTGAAGAGGCCGGGCTGGATGAAGTGGATCTTGTTCGAGTGAAGATTCAGGTGGTTGAAGCTGGTGTGGTACGCCAGAGTTTCCTGGGTGAGGTTTTGCACCTGGTTACGGGAAAGATCCAGCGTTTGGACGCCGTGAGGGAGGTCGACTGGGGCGCTTCTCAGGTTTAGATTACTGCAAAACACATCCATCTGGACCTACGGAAAAGACAAACAAGTCGGCGTGAGTCAGTGATTCGACAGTATAATCTCAGAACAGATCTAATATTTAGCTTTCATGGATAACAATGTGTAAAAGAGACTTTTCTGTTTAAAACAACACCTCACATTTTTACCACCCAAGCCCACAATTCTCGTCATCCTCGCCCCCCCTTTCCCCCCTCAATAGATTGAATAGTTAAGGTTATTATTAAGTGAAGTTTATAATCAAACCCATATGGCCAGGGACCACCTTGTCCAAAAACAGCTCATAAACCCGTCTCCTCCTCTGTTTTCTCTCTGAGCACATCGAGCTTCTTGGCATATTTGTGGCGGCCTGAGAGCGGCATTCCTTGTTGCTTACACGTAAACAAACACGTTGATTTATTCACGAACTACTGGAGGGCAAAACATCTTGTGTCTATTACAGGGCACTGAGGAACTCATCCGGCTTTTTCTTTTTTCTTTTAGAAAGTCTTGTCATGAGAAGAGTTAAACTTCCAGCGTGCAGCAGAAGTGTTTTGTCCGAGATGTAAACAGTCTGTGCGGCGCTTACATTCCTAAAGACTGTGAAACTTCACTAAACGGCGTCTGATAAACAAGTATGTGTGTGTGTTGGTTTTCATCCGATTAAGTCATCGTAATCCTGGAGGCAAATGACTTTGTCTCCAGTTTGAGCGATGGGAGGATAAAATCCACCGTTTCAAGCAGTTATTCTCCAAATGTACAACAAGAGTGTAAAAGCTCCTTTCAGATTGAGTCGATTTGGGCGCCCCCTGTAGGCGAAGCGGTACCTCATTGTTTTATCCCTTTGTTGATTTTGTCCTGTATATTCAGTGTACATTATATTTTTTATGTAACAAATAATCTCATTGTGTTTTATGTCACATCAATGTACCACAGGATGTTGCAGCAGCAGTTTCTGGCATTATAAACGATCATATAGAAAAAGTCGATCTCTTTGCAGGTGGTCTTTTTTCGCTCTTGGAGGTCGTAAAGATCCATCAGTAATCATTCCTGTTACACGACCATATAAAAAAAACTCTTCAGGGAAGCTTTAAAAATAAACGTTAGATTAATTTAAATGGGTTCATTTAAAAACGCTTCGGGGCTCCACACAATGAACGTGATCATGTTAAAGGTGCTGAACTGTCCAGAAGAGCGCCTTCGAGAGGTTTATTAACAAAGACAGATCAGGAGTGGAGCCGCTACGAGGAGGCACGTTTGAAAAGGATTCAGGAGAACTGTTCTGCTTTTCTCTGTTTAATGCAGAAAAACTGCAAATAAACAGAATCCTTCGATTTGTACTCCAGGTCCAGCACGTTTGAGTTTCACACTCACCAGACATGACACATGATACAAATAACATCCAGGAGATCCTCGTCTGATAAACACATGATGAATAGTCTCCTGTATTTTATGGTTTTATTTGACAGCAGAATAACAGAGGTGATGGTGCACTATGGCTCCATAGTCCGGGAACAGTTTCCTAACATCGTTTGTTTTATTCGAGTTTTCCTCTCCTACAATCATTCTGTATCCTCGTCGGGCTTTTACTGTGAATCCGAAGGGAAAATAAAACGTTTCCAGTTTGTCACTTCATAAAAGAAAAACTCTGGCAGACTTCATTTCTCAATAAGACAACAGTAAGACGTGATTCACCAGAAACTCTGAGGAACAGTTTTATACTGTCGACTCTCACTTCTTCCAAAGAAGCCAAATCATGTTTGGTTGTTTTAAATAGTAAAAACTTCTCAGGTCCGACTGCAGCTTAGCATCATAAAGCAGATCTGCTCCGTCCAGAGGCTTTCAAATAAACTATCAGCCTGGAGATAATCTGAAAATACCTCAAACATCTGATGGATTAGGGGCCTCATTTTATCAGCAGCGGGCAACCAGTGAAAATAAACTAAAAACAGATGAAAAAACATATCGGACAATGTGAGGAATGTGTCCAGAAGATGCTGTAAAATGATAAATATGGTATTGTAAAGACAGAAGAAGCTTGTAGGAGTTTGTTTGGAGGCTCTACTCACCACTTGGCACGCTGAGAGGTGGCGTGGAGGGCGTGCGGACGCTGCCACGCAGCTGACCAATAGCATGAAGAGCAGCTGGACGGCAGTCATGGTGCTGCAGCGGAGAGATCAGACGTGTTAGAGAGCCATGAGTGCAGGAAGCATGCTGTAGGTGATGTGACGTGAAGAGGGAAGCACGCCGATTTATGCCCTGAGATACAGAAGGGGCTTTTTGTTCTCTTCTATTACAGACTGTTGTCAGCTGCAGAACTGGTACTGAGGAACAATGACTAAGCACAGGCAGTTCACATGAGTTCTGTGGAAATCTAAGGCAACTGTAGTCGTATTGTTTTAAAGCAGAAAAACAGATCTAATCATTCTGGATTCACCCTGAATCTTTTTTTTTTGTCTCCTTTAAATCTCCTGATTGGTTCCCCTTAGAAAAACAAAACAACATCAACCCTCAGAGTAGACAATGTGGGAGTAATTAGTGTGGCAGTGACGGTAAGTACCCAAAATGTTAGAGCTAAGAGGGGGAAATTCAGGTGAAAACTTTAAAGAGGAGTCGTTGAGGTTTTTAGTTTGATTAGACGCAGCACTAATCATCTCTTTATTTCATATGAGGCAACAGAAATCCCGTCTTCACAGCCAGTGTCAGACCTTCAGAAGCGGATCAAGCTAATCACGAGCGCTCTCGAGATGTTTGTGAGTGTGTGATGTGTCAGCAGCAGAAAAGCATGTGGAGCCATTTAAAACACAGACGCGTCTTTCATCAGGAGAAAAACATCAACGATGAAATAAAAAACAAACATGGCACAGAACAGGACGAGCTGCTGAGGGCCGTGTGTCCAAGGCTGGAGGTGAAGCTGAAGGCAAACTATATTTTAGGTGGTGAAGTGGAACTTTATTTTACGGGCAATTTTTTTATTAAAATAATTATTAAAATGTGTTGGACAAAATGATCAACCAACAACCACCCTATTGTCAGAACCGGGTCGGAATATTACCAAAGGAAATAATAATATAATAATAATAAAATAATTTATTTAGAAACTATTAAAAACAAATCAAATATCAGCAGTGATGGTCATATTTCATGCGTCGCTGCTGGATGCATAAAGGGGAAACACCTGGTGACTGCACCTGTAAGTGATGATGAATTATATCTGTTCTGAAAACGTCTTTTTTTAAATGCTGTGGAAAGTCCAGAACATTTAGTTATTACTTTAATTCCTCTATGAGGCACTCAGACTCATGTCGTGACCGTGTGGGGTCAAAGGTCAGCGGTCAGAGGGTTGACCCTTAGGATGGGAACCACGAGGAATAAATAATGAAAAAGTTGAAGATGCTCCACCTGGAGCAGCTCGTGTTTACACACTGCTGCTTCACTGTCTTCACATCATTTCACTTTTTTCCCTTTTAGGACTTTTAATTTAACTTTTTTTGACATAACAAATTCAACTTTGAACCCAACGAATCCTCCAATTATCACGTCAAAAAACAACGTATGAAGACTGAGCGGCGTCCGTGGCCTCGTGGTTAGTTTGCACGCAGTCTGCTCGCTCGCTCGCTCTCTCTCTCTCTCTCTAATAAAAAAGAACAATCTTTATAGTGATTATTTAATTATTAAATATAAAAGTTAGTTCAGTTCAGAGATGTTTTATTTGATTTTTCATGTTTTTGACTTTTATTATTTCACTGAAGAAGAATGAAATATTCCTCACAAGTCAAATAAATAAGAACTCACATCTAACAAGTTCATATATTTATCAAGTCAAATATTTAGATGGAGAAAATCTTAGTGACGTCTTTTAACCATTCCTGAGAAATTCACACTCTCTATACAGCTGATCTAAATTATTCTTTTTTTTAACATATATCAGCTGATATTGTAACATCCTGAATGTAAGTCACATCAGTGATAACACAGGCTGTTATCTGAACTGTTGAAGAAAAATATTCCCTGCAAACTCGAACATGTAAACACTTTTGTTTCTCGACTTTGAACGCAGAGAAAAAAACCCTACATGTTTACATTGTTCGTGTTCTGACAGTTTAAATCTGTTCCATCATTGTTTTGATACTTGGAGTCAAATACCTGGAGACGTCTTCCACCGCTGCAGATTATAAGCATGCACACAGTCCGCTGTTGTCCCCAAACAACACGCTTCTTACTGAGCCGGACTCGTACCTCACTTTCAGCTGATGACGGACCTTCACAGAACCTCCTGACCTTGTGGATTTCACATCCTCAGCGCGCTCTCCCTCCCACTCACACATCGATAGAGACCGAGCAAACACACCTAACGCCGAGCGCTGCTCTCTCAGCTGACGCTTCCCTCCACATCGCTCGGCTCCGGCTGCTCTCCAGCCATCACATCCTGTGAGAATATCCTGCATCCCCCCCCCCTCCCACTGTGCTCGGGGAAATGCCTTATAAGGGGGTGGGGACGGTCAGATTTATGCTCCACTTGGAGGAGGCACAACCCCCACTACTCTCCCACTGACTTCATCCCCTCAACAAAAAAAAAACCCCTCTATTAATCCTGAACTTGGAAGATTTCTCCTGGAATAGTTTGGTTGTTCTCACGTACCCGAGCCCCCTTTGGAATTTGGGGCATTTCAAGATTTTGGACCACAAGGCCAGAAAGTTCAAAGCTTCAGTATACATTTCTATCTTTGCAACCATTTATGGATAAAGTCAAGAGAATGACAGAAAGAGTTGATGCTCCATGTTCAGAAGAAAAACGCCATCAGAAGCTATTCTTGGACTTGGAAATCGACCACGTTTTGGGACATGTGGGCGTGTAGAAAAAGCACACATCCTTTATGGAGAGCGTGGGCGTGAGTCTGTGGCTTCTCTCTGGTTCACCATAGTGTCAACTAACAACACTGTAACCATAATACGTTTAAACACGGGGGAACACATTGAGAAAGTGAATCAGAAAGAAAAAAAATCATCTCATGTGGCACAGGTGGCCTAGCGGGTCGGTCGCCTCCCCTCAATGTACGGAGGATAAATTCGTCCCAGCAGGAAGCCCAGGTTCAAGTCCTACCTGTGTCTTCTTCCCCCCCCTTCTGTCCGAATCAAAGAGAAGAAGCCCGAACAAAAAAACCTCCCAGTAACCTTTGTGCTCTTTAGCAAGGCATCAGACCTCTGACTGCTTCATACGTCACAGAGCATATGGAGTCCGCTTCCTTTTAAGTGGACTTGATTTAAAGGATTCTGTTCGACAAGCTGAGCTGTTTTCTGTTTTTATATTTTAGTTCTGCTTTAATGTTTTCTGACCACTTAGTGCCTGTAGATATTTATATATACACAAATATATTTCATATTTGTTGTACATTCAAATAACTGCTTTTATTTTGTAGTTTATATTCTATTCTATTATTGCTAAACTGAGTGTTTGTTATTATTGCATGGCCTGCAGAACAGTCCTTACAGTTCACTGCACATCTGTATGAGCATGTGACAAATACAAACCTGGAATCTAGATTTAAAAAAAAAAAACCTTTAGCTTTATTAGAGTTATTTTTATTTGTTACTGAAAGTTGATAGCTAAGGTTTTATTTTATACATCAATTGAATGAATTTGGTAAAAAGAAGTCTTACCTGGATCTCTCCTGCTGCAGTGTGTCGCTCAGTGGCTGCAGGTTTCACATTCATCCTCTCGTCCTTTCCTTCTGTTCATCATCAGAGGGGTCATGTGTTCACACACACACACACACACACACACAAACACACACATGTACACACACAAACACACACATGCACAGCTTCACATTACAATTAAAGCACACATGACACTCACCCCTCCTCCGGGGATTGTCCCCTCATTTGTTTCCCGGGATTCCCAGACTTTCTGTTTCCTTTTCCATAAAGCTCAGCATCACTGAGCTGTGTGTGTGTGTGTGTGTGTGTGTGTGCGTGTGCGTGTGCGTGTGCGTGTGCGTGTGCGTGTGCGTGCGCGTGCGTGTGTGTGTGTGTGTGTGTGTGTGTGTGTTCACGTTAGCTTCATGGAGGGAAACAGTGAGATCAGCTTCATGTTATCTCAAAACATCAGCAGTTTAATGACAGCAGTGTTGATATGACTTCATGTTTATAGTCTGTTGAATCCTCCTTTAGATCCACGCTGCCCCCTGCTGCTCACACTCACACACTGCAGCTCGTTATGTTTTTTAAATCAGATGTAATTTGAGTCACCTTCAGGTACTTTTACTTAACTCATCTTTTTATTCCACTTTATACTTTTACTTCTTCTGACAGCTTCAGTGTCTTCACACATGTTGATGTTCAGATTTGCTTTTTTTTTTTTTAAATTTGTGAAACTAGTTGAGTTTTGAACAGGTTTGAACTCAAGAGTTATTTGTGACTGCATGAAAGGTAGGGCTGCATGTCCGCCTGGGGCTTCCGTAGTTTTCTGCGAGTTCATCTTTGTGAGTCTGACAGTAAAACTCTGGGAACCACGGCTGTAAAACCTGAGAGGCAGCAAACAGGAAGTGACGGCTTGTGACACGTACGTGATGTCAAGTAAAAAACCTTCTTGGTGGCTTGTTGAGAATGAGTGCGTCACTGACAGCCGCTACCAGACGTAGCTGTTCTGCGTTTGTTTTGATTCTGGTACAAATTAAATCAGTCACCCTCTCGTCTGTACATTTATTTAAAAATAAAAACCTGAAGCATCTTGGTTTTAACCTGAACAAAGACTCATGGGAAAGAAAAAAGAACTTCCTGTTCGGTAAGAATAAATCAGAACAAACACACAGATAGTTGGCCAGGAATAAGTTTTATATAAAATTTGAACCGTGGATACAGAGGCGATATTATGTGTATAAAAAAATACATACAATAAAAGGAAAATAAATGAATCTTATCTTTTCTATTTGGAGCAGATGTTCAAGTTAGCTGATGAAATGTAAAAGGCACTAAATGTACAACATTCCAGTTTTAGAGACATGAAACAGGCCAAGGTCATTCTGAGATGAACCCAAATAAAAAACAAACAAAAAAAAAAAAATCACAGGGGATTTGTTGTCTTAGACATAGTGCAGATTTTACAACATAACATACCAAACAATTCTCATAAACACAAGACTATTTACCATCGAAAGAACACTAAGCACGCCGTGGGCCGAGTGGACACGTCAGGACGCCGCTCGCTGCGTGTCAGCTCGCTCAAACTGTAAATCTTTCATAATTTATAGTTTACATCACAATTTCTACAACAGCACTAAACACTGCGACAAGTCACGAGCACAGCGACCAGCAGTAAGGTTTTGGCAGTATCATACAGGTTGCTTTCTTTCTTTCTTTTTTTTTTTTTTTTTTTTTGGATTGGGTGAATATGTGGAGGTACATTTAAACTAAAGAGGACGAAGATGAGACACATCTGGAGGAGTACGGCGCCTGCGTGGTGATGTCACAGCGTGTGTTTGGGGATTGTGTATTTGCCTCATGTTTACTTTGCATTTGTTTTTATTTGCATTGTCGGCAGAATTTGCAGCCTGTTTGGTACAAATGGTTTGTATTGAGATGACACTTGTCGGGCTGGGGGGTTAAACTAAAATGTGTTAGGTGAATATGAACCTGATTTCTAATTAATTTAAATTATTAATCACCATTTAAATTAAAGATGTCATATATACCCGGCTTGGTCACTCGTCTGATACACACCTGACAAACTAAGCTGATTCTGCTCTGCTGCCCCCCAGTGGATAAAATATGAATTATGTAAGTTTCACATCATGGTCATTGTTGCTGCAGCCACGTAAGAAACACTTCTTTAGAATAATTTTATTTTCTCGTTTGAGTTGACCGGCTCAACACCTCCTGCAGGCGCCGCACGTTTGTAATTTAGACAGAAAAACATACAAAGAAGAAAAACATACAAAAAGGAAAACACCAACTCTCTCTCTCTCTCTCTCTCTCTCTCTCTCTCTCTAGACGTCTACAGCAAACGTCTCTCCTTCGACCACACTGGAATGAGTTACAGTAAACAGCACTATATCTTACACGAGCAGGAAATGCACACAAATACTGGTCAACGTGGAGATTTACTGCATTCTGAATCACGGGCTGAAGCTGAATTTAAGACTTTTTTTTTTTTCTCTCTCTCAACAAAAGACATCATTCTCATAGCAAGCCATCGACAAACAAAACCGGATCGTACATTTGGCTCTTAAATGCTTTAAGACGACAGAAACGACAGATTTGGAATGCATTTTAAAGCTTCTGAAAAGAACTCAAATATATTTGGCCCATTAGTTAAAAAAAAAAGAAAAAGAAAAAGAGCTTTACATGATTTATCGATGGAAGAACGGATGGATATGTTTGTAATGAAGATCGTTGTGTTAGTAAGTTGCATGCAAACAGTGTATTTAGCGTTTGTTCCGCCCAGCAACAAATGACAGCTCCCAGTTTTCGTGGATGATTTCACCTCAGTTGCACATTTCGTTTGCTCTCATGCATATTTCAACTCAAAATTAAAACAACTGCCCGGGTAACACCCACAAGCAGGACGTGTTTTTTTTTTTGTTTTTTTTTTTAATTCTCTCTGAATCAAACCTCACGAACAGGCAGGAAAACATCTTCACTTTGCAGAACAGAAAGATGCACAGAGGCTGCATTGTTCTTTAAGTTTTTGTTATGCACTTCTTTATAAAATGAAAACAGAAATTCAGAGCAAATAAAGAAAAATGTTTAAAGATGATGTTTCCACTGAGGTGAAAATCAAACAGGAGTGTTCTTTTTTTTTTTTTCAAAAAGGTACCACGACAACATGCCAGGAAAACTGAAGCATTCACAGTAAATACGATGTCAGTCTAGTTGAGGAGTACCAACTTTAGTTTGTAGATGTCGTCATAGCTGCATGCAGAGTTACTGAAGGCGATGTAAAAATGTGACCACACACAGAATACAAGCAGACGAGCCGAGGCTCCAGCGGGCTGCTGCACCGGCGACGTGTTGATTCAAGCCGAGCTTCACGGGAAGTTAAGATAACTTTAGTGATTTGTTATGAGTAAGAGTTTTTCTTTTATTATAATGCGGGACAGACGGCGTACAGAACAGAGCACTGCTTCATTTATTTAGAAAAATAAGGACAACGGATATTTTGTTTTCATCGTTAGCAAACTGAAATTAAATAATCATTTATTCATAAACTGACTTCAATCTCAAGTCTCAATACAAAATGAGAAAATGGTAAAAATCGTGACGTAAATCGAGTGTATCGTTACATTCCTCTTATTTATCATTTAATCAGGCACACCTACACACGTAGCAGCATGCGTTAGCTTAGCCTACGTGAGCGGATAAAACGTCCCTTTGAATCTTCAGTCCGTGCACCGTGTAGAAGAAGTAGACGGAGCCACCGTGACATCACCAAGGGTTTCAGGACTAACCATAGGTTCATTATTTTTTTTAAGTCGTCCATCTTGGTTTGTGGAGTAACGCGTGATTAAACCTGGACAAGGCAGGCTAGCATACGCTGAGTAATAAAGCTAATGCTAGCTCTAGCTTTTTTTTAGCACGCTGTAACCGCAATGTGACATCGATTTGGGATGCAAGAAAAACAAGCGGTAAACACAAAAGTCGACAACTCGGAGTGAAAACCCTGAAGAACACTTAGCTTGATCGTTGATTTTACGCTAAACGGGAGAATAACATCTCGCTGCATTACAGACGACTTTAAAGTGGCGATTACAAAAATAGACTTATCAGGAGTAAAAAATAAAAAATAAAAAATTAAATGCGACGATGAGTCATTTTCTTGAAGACATCCGATACGACTTATTTTAGCACTCAGTGGAGTCGCCCCCTGCTGCCTGATTGAGGAAACGCAGGTTTAAGGCACGTCTTTTGTTTTATTTTCTGTGATGGCTTTATTTTAACTCGTCAGACCCCGAGACTACGTCCACCTCTTCTACCCGGTCTAGTTCCCCATCGCTGCTCAGGGGTATCTAAGTTTTTTTAATCTTGAGTTAGTGTTAAAGTTTAGTGTTAAAGTTAGAAATGAAGCAGACGAGAGTTCAATCACGCTGAGCCGGTGCAACAGCCTTGAAGTGAAGTTCTTTCAGGCACGAAATAAAAAAAATAAAAAAAAATGTTTTAACATGTGGAATGATTTCTATGAAGGCATTTTTTTTTTTATTTGCTTTGAACCCTGTGTGGGATAAAGATTTCAAGGCTGATGTGATGGAGTACTGTACAGTCCACTAAAGTGTTTTTGCTTCTTTTTTTTGTCCTCACAATAAAGCACATGGAAACGTCACTTTTCTTTTATATAACAGTATCATGCTTTCAGAAGACGAAAGAATTTTTAAAGTAAAATGGAGACTGCACCAATTTGTGTCCCTGTTGAGATGTGCCCACCCCTTCCCAAGAGCAGCTGATAAGAGAGGTCTGATACTTTACTGTGTATATTTTTCTGTTTTTTTCTGGTCCCCGTTCCCTCTTCAGTTTTTACGGATGTCAGCGTAGACCACAGGCTCCATCTTATGGAACGAGTTTTTGCTGCCTGAGTGATCCAACTGGGCGTATATCACCGGGCCCTGAAAAGAAAACCAGACAAGGAGTCAGAAAAATACAAATAATGTTATTAATAATAATAATTTTTAAAAAAAGGATCCAGACCCAAAGAAAAACAAAAGAAGAAGAAGAGAACTCTGTCGTCTATAACGTATGTTCGATATTCAAAATATTTGTTCTAATTCATGATCTTCCATTTGAATCCCTGATTGACAAACATTTGTTTGATTTGAAATTAAATCATTTCCATTAAAAGTTTGACTCCAGTTGGCAAATGAACGACACGGTACAAAAGGCTAAATTAGCTTTCAAAGTCGTCGAGCACTAAAAGATGATCTCGTCTGTTTCTTAATATTAATGAACAAAACGTGTCAACTTTAGAACTTGTGTTGAGGACTCTCTATAAAAAGTTATTTGGCCTATTGTGATAATTTCACTATAATTTTACCCTTCCTTCAAACTACTTTTTTCAAAAAAAATAAAAAATAAAACTGATGTTCAGAACAAACAAACAAAAAAAAGACAAAAAAAGACAAAAATGACCTTGGAGCTATCATGCTATGTACAGACACTGCAGTCCTCGTTGAATGGGATCAAATCACGCCATATAAGAAGCAATAACTAAAATAAGAACATTAAACGCCTGATGCTCTTAAGTGAGTCTTGATTTGTTTACCGGTACTTTGTTGTTTTGACGACTCTTTATGGCTTTATACATTAAAGGGGACATATTATGAAAAATCCACATTTACAGTTTTTGAACTTTTACCCGAGTGTCTAACAACCCACAACGTGTGAAATAAACCCATCCAGATCTTTGTTTGTGGTCTGCAGAAGTCTTTCAACACAGAGAAAAATGCTCCGTTTCTCCTTGTGATGTCACAGCGGGAATCTAGTTAAAAAAAAAACACAAAAATCCCCTCCTGCTATTTCCACCCATGGACTCCAGCCTCGAACAAAAACCTTTGCTCAGGTTCACCATTTTTATTCTCAGGAGTGAAGGAATGATGTGTACCAGGAAAACTCAGGGGGCGGGGCCATCACATTTAAAGAGACACACACACCTAAACGGAGCGTTCTGAGAGAGCTGGTTTACAAACCTCCTCTGCTGCTTGATTCATGTTATATTTGGACCAAAGCTCAGAAACACAGATGTTTCATTGAGAGCAGAGAGGACTGTTTGAAAATGTGGAAGAGGGGGAGTAAATGTCCTCTTTAAACACATGATGTTAAAGGCGTGCGTTTGTGTTGCTGCTCATCTCGACCAGGACGATCCTGATGGAGAGAATCTTTTTTTATCCTCATGAGTTTCTCTCGGTTTAATCAAAAAGAAGGCTTTGACATTGATGGACTTGTGTTAAAGTGTTTGTTATTCTCTGAACATATTAGTGTGCTTTATTAAAATTGAAGAGTGGACGTGGAGAAAGTTAGACGTTGATCAGTTTTGAAAAACATCTTTATTGCCAGACTGTCCCTGAGAAAAGGCAGCAGTCGATAGATTTATTTTTTGTTGTTGTTGTCCCCCAGCTCCTACCTGTAGTGGACCCGAGGGACTGGTACCTCTGGAGCCCTCCAGGCTGGACTCCACCTTCTTTCGCTGCTGCGGAGCCTGAGAGCTCACGCTTTCCAAGGACGTGCATCTATTTTAGGATTACGATTTTGCCACGGTGGGGGAGCAACCATTGGTGCACAGTCAAAATGGAGACAGACGACAAATAACAAGACAAAAAAAAAATAAAACAAAACAATGAGAGATGAGCACATGAGACACAAATGCAAACAAAGGGCATGGAGGCTCCCAGTGGTTTGCATGGAGAGACACTGGGAGGAGACCAGAGGTGCACTGATGGGATCTAAAGTGAGAACAGATTCTGTTCTAACCCTAACCCTAACCCTGTTTCTGCTCAGGTGTTACATAAACTGGCACTATGTTGAGATGTATGAAGGAAGGAGAACGATGATATGGTCCTACATGATGACAGCTGTTTGTGACCAGTGATGAGAAAACTTAGTTACCTCTAAAAACAACTCGCTGATTATCTGCATGAATAAAAAAAAAAAACAGTTTAACAGCACTAACTCTTGTTTTCTGTTTATGTGATGCTGTAAGATCATTTTTCAGCAGTTCTATTACTTTTACGTCTTACTTGTGTTTTGTTGCATCACATTTTATTTGAAAGGTGTTCGGCTTAAAACGGCCACAAACGTGAAATAATTAACAGAAAACAAGATGGTCGTTTTATGAGGCTGTGTGCTGCAGGTTTAATTACACTGCACATTTAAAGGGCTTAACTGGAGATAACACATGCAAATAAACATCAACATAAGAAAAGTAAATTGAAACTAATTAAAAAAAAAGGTAATTTTCCAGATCTAAAACAAAAACTGGTTTGAGACGCTCCAGTGATGAGTGGATATCGATGCATCATTATGACCTCAAGTGGTAATGTTGTTGAATTGGGGGAGGAGGGGGGGGGGAGAAACATGTCAGTGTTTCCACCATGTCAACAGGTCGTCAGTGCACCTCTGGTAAAGACATTTAATTCCAGGTCAGATGCTGATTTAAACTGAGACTGCGTCTTTAAACATTAAGGTGATGGTACATTTTAAACATTACACCTTAACGTGCTGATGAAGGAGACAGAAGGTTAGTATGGACTGTTAGTGACAAGAGAAGAAGAAGAACAATGACTGGACGACATGCTGACAAACGAGCCAATCAGTGAGGTTAATAGAAAGCGTGAAGTTAGACGTGTTCACACACAGTGATGGAGAAGAGTGACTGGCACCGCCCCAAAGACCGCTCAAACCCCTCCAACATCTGCCAACATCTGTCACCTCCACGGGTCAGTGCGAGGCTGCAGCATGCGAGACCTCCCACACTCAAAGTCACACTACGTCTACTCTCTGATGATTTCTCAAACACGGATATTAATAATTAGAGACAAAATCACAGAGAGAGTAAACCCGGCTCTCATGCACGCAGAGAGGGTTAGCGAGGTGTTACAGTGAAAACGTTACTGGAAATAAAAACACAGATTCATCACATGACGCATCAAATCCACCTCTGACACTTACCGAGCAAACACCTTGATCTCACCAGTGTGTGTGTGTGTGTGTGTGTGTGTGTGTAGACCTATGGTTCGTATCTTACACACTTGTTGTTTCCAACTTAATATGAGCTCGTACTTCGAGCCGGCGTGGGCATTTTATGAAAATCGTTTCTTTGTTTTTACATCAAGACGACAAACAAGAAGAAGACGTGATCTGGGATCTGTTGCTTCTGTCTGCAGGAATGAAGAGGAGGTCGAAGTACGCCTCAACAACGAAAGTTTGAACGCTCGTAGCGGTCGAGACAGACGGATGAAGTACTGAGATATAATCATAACGTCTGTATATGCAGGACATTTGTACGTTAAAGATCTCCATTAAAAAAACTGGAAAAAGTTGCATCTTTATAAAGTTGTTAAAACAGGAAAATTTGGGGATTTGAAAGAGAACTATCTTAACCGCTTTATTCTTCCAGACACTGTGTGTTTAATTGAATGTACGCTGACACAGGAAGTGGGCGAACTCACCCTTCATATTCGTGACGGCTGTGAAGCACCCTCATGACGATGCAGGCAGCTACAGCGACGAGGACGAGCAGAAATAAAGCACCACAAACTGCTCCGACTATGATGGCCGTGTTGCTGTGAGGAAGAGATTCTGCAAAGATAAAAACAAACAAACATCACGTTATCAGCTCTTTTTATAACCCTTTATGACATCACATCATATATTCTGTGATTTATTCACGCTCACTATATAATAGAGATAAAAAAAAGCCGACCCCGGCACATTCAGTGGTTTTTTTCTCAGCTTGCCTCAACATGCTGTTTAATATCAGTCAGGACTCACTGACTCGTCTCCATCAGGCTTTGACAGGCCGAGCGTCGAGGAGAAATACTTCAGCAGCGACTCAAACAAACCGCCTCGTGCTGCTTCAGCGCCTACATACAGAATCGACCCGCTGCGAGGGCGGGGCGCACTCTGCCGAGCCAAAAGATAACAAGCCGTCACACGCAAAACGAGGAAGCAGCTGCTGGATCAGCTTTCACAGGGTCGGGAAGTCGGACCTCTCTCCGGTGCACGGAGGGAAGATATGACGCCGTTTAATGTAGCGGGCGGCGTGTTTACATCGTGTGCACCGTGCAGCAGTCAGAGACGTTTACTTTCCTTTAGGAGACGTGATCTTTCTCTCCTTCCTTTTAAAATGTGAAGCTCTCACGCCGCCGTTTCTCTGAGGAATCAGTTCCTCCGATGACGTCGGTGAGAGATGATTCAGGCACGGGAGGACATGAGGGAACACACAAGTGCTGATCGGACGAATCTTTGCAACCGGTTAGACGGCAACTCGTGGGAACGAGCACGCCTGACTTTACTGGCCTGATGAATGAAGAGTCATCAGGCCGTGTGTGCTCATTTTCACAGCCCAAATTAAAAGACTCTTATTTTGAAGTAACCGATCTTTCTCCTGAGATACGTCTGGGTTTAAAGCCGCTAAACTGAGATCCTGTGTGTGTTTAACATCAGGTATCCAGGTAACCAGGTTTAATCCAGGTGTTAATCAGTTACAGGTGGTACCTGAAGCTGTCCGGCTCCAGACCGGCAGCTGACAGGTCAAATATACACGATCGCAGGAAACCAAACTGTAAATCCTAAAGAGTGAAAAAACCTCCATTAGAGGGTTAAAACAAGGCAGCTTCATACTGCAATCTAAGACTGCAGCATTTTCCCACTCTGTTCAATCAGAGTGTGTGTGTGTGTGTGTGTGTGTGTGCGTGCAGAGAGTCAGTGTGTGGGTGAACAGAACTCACAAGTGTCTGCCCAAGGACGGAGTTACATATTGAAGAGGCTCTTGTGTAATGGCAGAATCTCTGCCTCGGGCTCACAGGAAACCACCTTCACAATAAAACACAATCTGAACGGGCGTTTTTTTTTTTGTTCACCTTTCAGGACGACCCTGAGCTCCACCCGAGCAGGCGTTCCCATCACGTCGGGCGGGTTCTTCACGTCACAGAAGTAGGTGCCGTTGTCGCTGAACTGAGCCGGACTCAGCTGTATGGAGACGTCCCTCTTGTTTATGTCTCCGGTGAACTGCACCCTGTCTTTGAACTCTGCCAGACCTGGATATTCTTTACCGTTCGAGAAATAGAAAATCTGCAAGAGAGGAAACGAATCCGGTTAAAATGATGGAACACAAACGATAAACGCAGCAGAGTTTGATCGCATCAGTCAGTCCCCGTTTGACCAAGAAATACTGTAATAGGCTGAATCACAGTGTGTGTGTGTGTGTGTGTGTGTGTGTGTGTGTGTGTGTGTTTCAGTCCATGGCGTCTCATCCTTTATCTCTTCTAGCAGCGTTACGGACAGATCGAGTTAAGACAAAAACAGAAGTGGACACTCCGTGGCGTCGCCCCATTGGTCCGTGCTGCAGAGGCGCCGTGACCTTCATTTGATCAAGCTATAAGCAGGAAAAGAGGCGGGGCTAAAACATGTGTCCACCTGTCAGTCGACTCTTTATCACCCAGCAGTTCTGCAGATGTCGGCGCAACTCCAACCCTGAGAACAACACAGAGTTCACCTCCTGGACTGAAGAGTGTGTGAGTGTGAGTGTGTGTGTGTGTGTGTGTGTGTGTGTGTGTGTGTGTGTGTGTGTGTGTATGTGTGTGTGTGTGTGTGTGTGTGTGTGTGAGAGAGAGTCATGAGATTAACCAGAATCATCTCTGACTGTTAACAAACTTCCTTCAGGGTGTAGAAATTGTTTTTTTCACTTTGGGGATTCTTTGGCGTCTCCAGCTGGCCTCACTGGAGGAACTGCTCCTTCTCACAGTGGACGTCGCTGCTTGGGCTGAACGCCCGGTACTTCATGTCAGTGCAGAGTTTAACAATCTAAAGTCTGTGTTGTATCACTACAGGAAACTCAAACACAACATACAGGGATAAACTCTCATCAGATTAGGTCCGAACAAACGTCATCAGCCAACACGGGTTCAAGTTTCACACGGTCCGTTTTCCTTTCACTGCTGTGAAACATCTTTAATATTTCAAGTCCTGTCGTTGTTCGTACAGCGTTTAAAAGTCTGTGCGGCCCTGGAGCAGCCTCAGAGAGAGAGAGAGAGAGACAGATTATGAACATGAAACGGCTTCAGTCGGAGCGCTGGCTGATTTGAATCACGAGCTCTGTGTGTTTGTTTTGCAGCGATGCAGATAAGTGTGCTGCGGGTACAAACCCAGTTAAAGGATGAACACTGGAGGACTCCTGACCTAGAAAACACGATCAACACGTCGAGATGAGCAGCAGCTCTCAGCCCCTCCGGGCGACTTTCTTTCACATCAACCTGCTTTGTTCAGACTTTAGCAGCCTTCTCTTCCACTTTCTGTCCTCGGGTTGTTAACGTTTATGTCCCGTCATGCACGACGTGACGTGACGCACTGTTACTTTCCAGCCGAGCCGCCGTTAGAAATCTTTTCCACAAATGTTTGATCACCTCATTTAAGGGATCAATATTTATCTCTTTCATTATCTACAGATCCGGCTTTTTTTTTTTTTTTTTAAATCTCTACTATTCGGGGGGAAAGGAAATAAATCTAAAAAAAACTTATTGTCAAAAAAAAAAAAGTCATTCTGAAAGTAAAATCTGTAAATTAGTGATACACACCGGTAGTTTGTTGCTTTGTGAGCTCGTATAATAAGAATAAGTAAAGCGTGGTTTGGAGCGAGCAGCGTTGCGTTTGTTCCTCCCGTTTCATTTTCCCGCTCTTTTCGTCGTCTGGCGCGTCAGTCGCACGAGTCCGTTCACACCGACAATAACCGCGACATCCGTCATTATGAGACGACAAAAACCCCTCGTGTAATCGAGACGATTCGAGGAGGAAAGGAGCAGAAAACGAGCGTGACTCATTCTCTCGGAGGATCAGGATTTCTTCTGTCTGTTTTTTTTTTAAAAACACGCCGCCTGCCATCGCTGAGGGCGCCGTGGTTAAAAATAACGACGTTTGCTTGAAGTCTCCTCAGCACTAATCTGGCTCTGGCTCACACACGGGGACGGGCGCCAGAGTTTTTGTGTGTGTGTGGAATCGTGGCTTTGTCACAGTTTGCAGTGTCAGCTCTGTAAACGAAGCGTTTAGAGGAAGGCGTTTAACCTTCTTATCACGTGACAGTAACAGGAAACGTTACAAAGAGGAAAACTCCATGTTTCATCTCCAACATTGATCCTAGTTTGAGCAGCTTTCTGCTGCTGGAGCTTATTAGAAACATGCAGAGGCTTTTTAGCTCGGGTACAATCACTTCTATCTGAAGCAGTTCCACTGCCCGCTTCCATCGCTGCAACACCTGTTCACCTGATAACTGCTCTCATATCTGGCAAACCCAGGGGCGTCCAAAACGGCCTTCAAAGCCCCGCCTACCTTCTCTGGTC
Organism: Symphodus melops; assembly: GCF_947650265.1. Taxonomy (NCBI): domain Eukaryota; kingdom Metazoa; phylum Chordata; class Actinopteri; order Labriformes; family Labridae; genus Symphodus; species Symphodus melops. Next base: position 24,415,877 of record NC_136701.1, on the reverse strand, counting down.
CAATCAGATCCAGAGCATTCAGGAGCAGAATCTAAAGTTAGAAGGAGGACATACTGGCTGCTGCATTGTTGAAGAGAAGCTTCAACACAGCAGGTTTCCTTCATGATCACGCAGGAGGAGAGCCGCTCTCTGATTGGCTGATTGATCACAGAGGAAGAGAGCAGCTCTCTGATTGGCTGATTGATCACAGAGGAGGAGAGCGTCATCAGCTCACTCTGTAGATATCTGACAGATCGCTCCTTTAACATCACCAGCTCGAGGCTTTCATGTGGACAACCTTAAACTGTTGGTTGAATGTGTCATGAATGCATCAGAGCAGGCAGGTACATTTAGGCCCCGCCCACCCGTCAATGATCCCAACACAAAGAGGAGCTGCTGCTGCCGCTGTGGACGGGACAGGATGTGTAATCCTGCACCACACTACGACTGACGTGTTCAATGCTGAACATGTCCTGTTGTCAGATTAACTAAAACAAACACAGTGGAAGAAGAAGAAGAGACAGTTTGAGCACTTCTGTGGTTTTCTGAATCCTTTCCAGACAAATCCTCCGTCTGGCTGTGTAAACGCGTCTTCAGCTCCGTTTTTAAAAACACGTGTTGTATTTGGGCGGACAAAGAAAAACAAACGGAGAGATTAAAGTGTGAGCGTGACAGAGACACGAACGCAGCTGAAGCCGACGACAGACGGCGATGTTGTTTCAGTAAACAAAAACAAACGAGAAGATTTAAACGTGTTTGTGAACTGAAAAGAAAAATTCAAACAAATCCGTTTATTTTCCTCTTTGTTTGTTTTGAAACATGTGCCGAGTTTTTCGTTTGGATTAATTCACCTGTCTCAAACTGTGTGTGTGTGTGTGTGTGTGTGTGTGTGTGTGTGTGTGTGTGTGTGTGTGTGTGTGTGTGTGTGTGTGTGTGTGTGTGACGAAGGACTCACCGTGTGTGGAGCTTTGGAGAACTTGTTGTCGAGCTGGCTGGACTGGAAGCTCCAGGTCACGACGGTGGAGTGGCTGACCACCTCACTCGACTTGAAGGTGCATCGGAGGGTTCCCCCCGTGCCGTTCTGCACGATCACCTCCGAGTCGGCGTAGACGTCGAGGGCTTGTGTCGACTTTGTGACTGACGGGGGGAGAGAAGAGCAGAGGGAATAACGTCAGGTCTCTGTGAAGGAGGGCGGACACAACCTTAGGCTTTGTTTCTCGGCTTTTTGCAGCACTGAATATTTAGAGATCTGCAACGATCGGCGTAGAAGATCTCCACGCTCGTTCGTCTGTAAAAAGGATTCAAGCTTTTTTAAATCTTACGGGGCGCCAGATGGTCAACAGGCTGTGCGCCCCACGTGTGGGAGGAGGATTTGAGCCTCGCTGCAGGTCATGCCCCCCCCCTCTCTCTCCTCCGAACGTATGCCCTCTATCGTCAGCTGTTAAAGGAACATTTTTCACTTCGTCTTTCCCGCGCAGGCATCAAAACAATCGGAGAGAATCAGTTTTTCATTGCAGCTTCATTTGGTTGAACTTGATGCTGGATGGAGAACACAGCAGGGGGGGGGGGGGGGGTTGCGGTGGTCGGGTGTGTTTGTTCAGGTACCAGTGAGACAATGAAACATCAGACAGGAAGTCCACTATGAGCAACAGACTGTCGTTTGAAGCCTTTCAGACAGGAAGCCTCGACTTTGGTCACGAGCATCAAAAGATGAACAACAAGAATTCTGCCTCAGTAAAAATAAACAACAAACAGAGTCAATAATTAAGTGTTTGAATCGTTTCTGCCCATCGCTCTGCTCACCGATCCTCCGGCGGCGTGCACGGTCTGGAGAGTCTCATCAGTCCACTCTTCAAAACAGTCAAATAAAAAACAAACACGTGCAGTGATAAACTCTGAAGCCTGCCCGCGTGTCCTCTGATCATAAAGTAATTATCTTATCCACTAATGTTCCCCTCTCACCCACAAGAGCGGAGCGTCACACACACTGACAGAGGAAATCATCAAAACAAGAGAAGAAGAAGAAGCAGACTCGTTGACATTGGACTTAAAATATTTGCTGTACTCCTCGACCGCCCACTCTCTCTCTCCACAGCCTGACATCACAGACGTTGAGCTCCCTCTCCCACAGCAGCGTCCGGGACGACAGGTGGTGGTGAAGCACGTAAAGAAAGGAGGAGAAGAAGAAGAAGCGAAGACGCCGACTGTGTCGCTCACTGTGGATGTCTTTTCTTCTTCTTCTTGTTTACTGTAAACTTTATTTACACACAGGAGATGATCCATGTGCAGCAGGTTGTAAGTTCTCATGTCATCAACCATAAAATCCTCCATGTCTACAAACATCCTGACACTGTACACACACACACACACACACACTCCTGTATACTCAATAATCCCTCCCATCCTCTGCGTTTGTTTCATATTCACAGAAACACTCATTTCTCTGTTTTCTCATACTGTATGTTTACATTCGAGCCCCCGTGTGTGTGTGTGTGAGTGTGTGTGTGAGTGTGTGTGTGAGGTACTTCTGCTTGTTTCAAACCTTTGTTTAGCTCTGTGTGTCTGTTTCTGCCTTTTGTCTGTTTTGTTCTGTGACATCGACAGCGACGGAGTCAGATTTCCCGTCTGTGCAGAAACAAGTGAGAAAATAAAGCTGACTGATGATGATGATGATGATGATGATGATGATGGTGATATTTTAAAGCAGACAGGACGTCTGAACCTGGAACCTTTATGGATCAATCAGCAGCTCTCTGACGGTGTGAGGCAGCAGAAAAGTGTGAACAAGTGTTGAATGTTTCTGAGAGCACGTCTGAATAATTCACGCTCTCCCCGTTTACAAAAGTACTTTTTTTTCCTGTTCGCCTGAACGGATGACGAGAAGCACGAGCTTTATCGTTCTTTTTCACACTTGCAGAAAAATCTCCTGATATTTCCTGGAGGAGCTCACTCATCGGCTGCGTTCTGTTTCCTGTTCTGCAGTCTGTTGTCCTCCGCTCTGAAGCTCATATTCTGTTTTACACCACAGCTCATCAAATCCAACCCCTCCCGGATTTTCCAAAACTATCAGCAGCCTGGTCTCTCTAATAAAGAAGCATTGGGACAACCTGAAGGTGTTAATGGTTAGAACAGACTCTGTGCCCATCACTTACTGAGCGCGCAGCTTCCTGATTAATGATGTGTTCAGGCGCAGCTCTGAATGGACGACGTTCATCAGCACGCTTGTTAAAACCGCTGAAAAGTCCAGGCATGTGACTTTCACACCTGCTCCAACAACAGGAAGACGATCTAACAGCTTTTGATGCAAAATGAAAAAAAAAAAAAAAAGAGAGAGAAAGAAAAGCCCCACCTCCCGTCTGCTTCACTTTACACAGCAATTAGACCAAAACTCTGCCTCGGGCATCAGAGACTCAGAGTCCAGGGAATACTCTGTATTAAAACAGAAAAAAGGGCCGAGACAGCAAAACATAAATCCACCACAGAAAGCGGAAGGAAGCGTCAGTCATATATTTCTTTCAGTCTGAAGATATCAGACGGAGATTTAAAGCAGAAAGACAGAAGCTCATTTCTGCAAACTTAAGGAGGATGTTACACGTTCAGTCAAAGGGTACTAAGACGGTGTGTTCATGCTCTCCCTGTCTTAATGTACTGCCAGATTTAAATAGGAAATTAATGTTCCAGTGCTTCCCAAACAAAAAGTCAAAGTAGGACTCATCGAGGAGCTACTTCAGTCGTGTCTGAGTCTTTAAAAGACAGACAACATGAACAAAAACATCAAGAAACGTGTATTTTTATCTCACACATAGCTTTCGGTTTTTTCATATCTATTTTTATCTGCACCTTACTTTGTAAATACTTCATTCCTTGTGTAAATACTTGATGCTGTTTTTCTTATCTGCCCTGTAAAGTTCAAGTTTGAATGACAATAAAGAGACTTTAAGGTCTTTAAAAAAAGGGGGGATTAGACTGTCTGAGTTGTTTTTGTACATCCAGCTGTTTGCATAATGGTAGCAACAATAACACAGCCATCATTAATCAGATATTAAAGGAAACATTTGGTTGGATTAAAATATCAGTATCATTAAACCATAAAGAGGGGAATGAACTCTGTGGGCCAGGGAGAGGTTACCCAACAAGGAAATCAGACATGATCTTCGGATGCTAAGCTAAACCTCTGCTGACTTTAAAGCAGCTGTGTGTTGATTAATTATGGCATATATTACTGTAATTAATAATAACCTGTAAATCAGTGTAAGTATTTCACACTTCGCTTTGTTGGCTGGATCATTAAGTTAGTTTCCCCTCTTGTTGGACACGTATTAACACAGGACACACTCAGCTCACGACACCCCTATTAAAACAAAGCACTTTAAGGTGTTTTTGCGCAGTGAGGAAAATATTTATCTAATAGAAAAAAATTGATGATATTTTCTACATTACTGGGTTACACTCTTCAAATCGGCATACATGAAACACACCCAACAGGTTTTATTTTATCTCAAATCAGACGTGTGTTCAGTGTTACCTCCGGCGCTGGAGCCTCCGTCTCCGTCAACAGAACGACGCTAACAAGGGCGGCATCCATCGCGCTGTACCAAACCTCATTTACATCTTATTCTATTTTAGTTTCCCTTCTTAAAACATCATAAACGTTGAGTCTATGTGTGGAAACTGAGACTGTAGCTTAAATCGTTGTTATGGATGATTTCGGCGGTGTTAAATGTCGTCGTTAGTCCTTTAAGGGAGAACAAAGACACCTTAATGAGCAGGATTGTGAACAGAGGTTAGGTGTCTCCCGTACATGAGATGCTAACAGGCTAACCTGATATCCCACCTTAAATAATGAGGTCAAAAATCACATATTTTCATTTGGTAATTTCACCCTCTTCGGGCTCACACACTCACCCAGTACAATAAATAAGGTAAATCCAGTCAATAAAGCACGCTTGCAGATGTTGTTTGACCATTTGGGCTCCATTATGTTGTTGTAAACAGCAGAAGTCTCTCTCTCTTTTTTTTCTCCACCCTCTGTCGTACAAGCGCTTTCTTCTTCTTCGTGGAAAAGTTGCAACGGCGGTAAATAATTATCAGCACGTTCTGTCGCCCCCTACAGGCGCTCTAATGCTCTGCAGCTGGAAACAAATAACAGTTTGTTTGTGAACACAATTCAGACTAGAAAAGAGCTCAAGTCTATTTACTATAGGCCAAGTTTAATTCTTTTTACAACGATGTTTTAAAGAATGTTTTTCATAAAATGTTTATTATTATAATTATCACTATAATTATAATAATAATAATAATAATAATAATTATTATTATTATTATTATTATTATCATCATTGTGTAAGTGTATGAGCTTAAAGAAAAACTACTCATGGTTAAACATTTTGGATTAATCTGTAGATTATTTCATCCAATAATGATCTGATTGTTTTTATTGTAAAGGTTTAGAAAATATTTTTTATTTTATTTCAATATCACAATCTTATCGCCAACTAAAATAAATGAAGTTCAAATGGTTCGAAATTAATTAAAATAATTATTCAAATTATTTAAATGAAAACCAGTAAATCTCCAAATTTATGAAGCTAAAAACATGAGAGGTTTTCAGATGTTTGCTAAAAATGTCGACGTAACTGTCAAAGTCAATGGCAGTAGTTTTTTAGCCAAGCAGCATTTTCTTTAATCATAGATAGTATCAGATGTACTGTTAAATACTGTTAGATAACTGAATTAAAAGAAAACATCATGTTCTCTATACATATCTCATGTTCATATGTCCTCTGAAATATCAGAAAGTCAAAGCAGAAACCTTGAAGAAGTCAAAGTAGAGTCCTGATTGGTCTGAAGTGAAGAACTTGTCTCACTTCAGAACAGACATAAACATTGACAAAGGTGAGGTTCATATTGAATTGTTTGAAGCTGGAGCAGCCAAAGAACAGCTGAGATGAAACAAAGAAACACGACCGGTTTGTCTTGATGTAAAGACAATGTGTCATCCAACATGACAATGTGACTGACACATTTTCAAACGAGGTCAGCCGCCGCTCGTCGAGATGGAAACATCTCACCATGCTTGATCTTCCTCTGAGGATGAATCCTGATGATGCTAGTTTATCTCCTGACCCCTGAATGATCCAACCTTCTCAACAGGGACAGAAGTCTTCTAGACTCTTCTCCTCTGTCGCCCCCTGCTGGTGAAATGAACTTACAAACTGCAGTCAATCTGCAGAGTGCCTTTTCACCTTTAAGAAAAAGCTAAAGACCCAGCTCTTTATGGATAACTGCGACCTCAGTGATGATGATGATGATGATGATGATGATGGTTTTGTTTGATAATGACATTAACGATATCTAGGATGGTTTCGATGCTGATTAAAACTCTCAAGAACAGCTGTCCATGTTGTGTTTTTGCTTCTGGTCACTTCCTGTCAGCACCTGAGTATCCAATCAGACTTAACGCTTTTTGTTTGCACTTCCTGACGTTGTTTCCTCAACTCTACATCTTTGCTTGAGTTGTTCTTACTCTCTGATGCACTTTGGATTAAAGCGTCTACAAAAATAAATTGTAGAATTGTAGCGTCCTTTAAGTATGTATTTGATTATTTTTGTTTTGAAATGTACATCAGTACATCTGCACAAGTTTCCGCTCAGGTTCAAGTATTATAGTTTTGGTGATCTTCAAAGATTGCTGATAAAAGCGGAGACATGGATGATGCAAATCAACCACGGTTAGAAACCCGTGTGCATGACCTCTAGCAGTATGAAGACCTTTTTCTGTCTAGATGTGCACACAGTCGTTCTTTCTGTCTTACATGCACACAGTTTGTCCTGCAGGCGTTTTGCATTCTATCAAGGATGCAAAACAGGAGACAGAACATGAAGCTAACTAAACATGAAGTCCCAAAGTGAGTGAGTGAGAGAGAGAGAGAGTGAGTGAGAGAGTGAGTGAGAGAGAGAGAGAGTGAGTGAGTGAGTGAGAGAGTGAGTGAGTGAGTGAGAGAGTGAGTGAGAGAGTGAAAACTGCAAACATGTCGTGAATGACAAAAACAAAGAGGCTGTGAGTGAGTGAGTGAGAGAGAGAGTGAGAGAGAGAGAGTGAGGGAGTGAGAGAGAGAGTGAGTGAGTGAGTGAGATAGAGAGTGAGTGAGTGAGAGAGAGAGTGAGTGAGAGAGTGAGTGAGAGAGTGAGTGAGTGAGTGAGAGAGTGAGTGAGAGAGTGAGTGAGTGAGTGAGTGAGTGAGTGAGTGAGAGAGTGAGAGAGAGAGAGTGAGGGAGTGAGTGAGAGAGAGAGTGAGTGAGGGAGGGAGGGAGGGAGGGAGTGAGTGAGTGAGTGAGTGAGTGAGTGAGTGAGAGAGAGAGAGTGAGTGAGTGACTGAGTGAGTGAGTGAGTGAGTGTCCGAACACGAGCGCTCAGCCCACAATCACACACCAACCATGTGCGGCTTCCTGTCAGTGCAAACGCAGGCCCCACTCGCCCACATGATCGACTCAGCCCATAACACATTACACCATCATACAGTGCGTAATCAACACAACATATCGACAGTATGAACACATGAGACAGGACTGCAGTGATCATCGCATCCAAACAATCCTGCAGTGTGCATGTTTGAGATTTAGGACCAGCTTTAGAAGAGCCTTTGAGCGCCACATTTTCCATATTAGCAGCTTTGTGTCAAAACCATTCAAGAAGAGAAAAGAGGGCTCAGGGTCACAGAGGTCAAGACTGAATCACACTGGAAAATAGTTCACATCCTTTGAAGATTGAAAACTGAGAAACCGTTTATTAAATTGGGGTTTAAACAAATTCTTTATGGTCTTTTCTTTCTTTCTTTCTTTTTTTAAAGTTTTATTTTGGGTGGTTTTATGTCTTCATCAGAGAGACGGGACGGTGGATCGCGTCTGAAATCAGAAACAGAGAGAAAGACAGAAATAGTGGGGGATGACATGCGATGAAGCAGCCACAGGTCAGATTCAAAACCCGCCCGCCTGTTCGAACCGACCTCTCGTCCACCAGCACTCCCATCATTTACTTTCTGGTTTAGTTTGAGAAAAGTCCGAGCTCTTTCATTCCAGACACGTCTGAAAATACTCTCCAGTATGTTCCTCTTTGCAGATTTTGCAGCCTGAAAATGGAAATGTGGGCGTGTAGCAGATGTTGGTGAATCACCTCCCCCTGTTCTTGAGTTGTGTAATAAGTCGATGCCCACATGTAACATGAAGTAAAGTCCTACACACAGCAAGAAGCAGCTTTCTCCAAACGTCCTATTGCATTTATTTAGAGGAATAATATTCTCTTTATTATGAATTAAATGAAAATGATTGAAAAGGACTCAGTGCAAGAGTTTCATTTTCAGCGCTTGTTTAAGGCTTAGTGTTTCTTAAATTCAACGTTTGTCGGATTGTTTACATTTGTTTAAATGAGAAAGAGACAACACCAGATGAGTGTAAGACTGTATGAAACATGGACGTACTCTCAGTGACGTCAGCCACAGCTTTCTGAAGAGGTGAGGCCCAACGATCGCAGACGCCATGTTGAAAAATGGCATCTCACTTACTACTGCCGACTGAGCCACGCCCCCAATTTATGCAAAATTATGAAAACTTTGAATGGCTTAGTATGATCAAAATGGATTTTTTTTAATTATCACCTTACAGTGTGCCAGTCAAGTAATAAACTGCTGTAAAGATATTTATCTCTCATTTAAAAACAAGCATTTTAACATGGGACCGAATGGGGATTTCTTGGTTTTTGCATCAAGCCTCAAGTGGACACTTAAGGAACTGCAGTTTGCTGCACTTCCACATCAGCTTTATTATTCAACAGCAGAAGTTTCCGCTCGGTTTAGCTCAACTTCGTCTGTCATGTAATGTGAGCAGGTGTGTAACACAGGGTCAGTGATGTTTCCTCTGTCTGATCCCCGTTTTTTCATTTGAAATGAAGACATTCAGGAAAGCTACTTAAAAAAGTCCACAATATTGGACCTTTTTTGGAGCATACTTATAAACAGTAATAAAAATAAGACTATCATGGGGATAACAGCGGATATTTTGGAAAGCATTCATGATATTTTCTTGTTTGTAGTCAACATGACAGAAATAACATCAAGAATAAAAACAATATAAGCTGTGACAGGAAGTTTACACCCTGGATGTTATATTTCCCAGCTGACCAACCTCTGTGTGAAACAAGTGTGAAGGATACAGAAATGATCAGGTGTGACACGAGGAGGTTTCTCAGCATCCTGCACGCAGCTCTGAAGACACATCCGGAGGCTTAAATCATGCAGGAGTCCGTCAACTCTTCTCTTTGATTTATGCTTTTCTCTGATGGAAAGTCTTTTAGGTTGTTGCAATAAAATTATTCTTGTTTTTAGAAAATCAAACACAGCCTGTCTTCGGTTTTGTTCCCATATGATGCACCGGCATCCTCAGATGAGATTTATATTTTATTAAATCCACAAGTTCCTCCACAGATATCAGAATATCTTGAAGTGACAAATGTTTTCATCACTTTACTTCTGTCCGATCTCAAAAAAATACTTCACTTTTAAACCCTGGGAGGAAAAAAAAACACAAGGTGATTTAATAAATATTTTTCCTCAGGCAAGCTCAACAGCTGGATTTGTTTTAAAACGCTTCTGTAAAAAAACCTTTTTGCAGCCGTCATCCAACAATTTGGTCTGGATTATATGAAGTGTCTCAATCAGCACTTCTCGCAGCCAACCTGTGTCTGAACTCGGGATTAATGCTGGGATAGTTTTCGCTCCGTGTCTCAGATGAGCGGCTGCTGCATAATCAAAAAAATATCTAGGAGTGCTGAATCAATAACTACAGCGGTATGAACTCACACAGATTTCTGCTATGATTTAATTAAATAAACATCTTTAAAAAGATGCTGAAATACAAACATCAAGAGGCTGGATTGTTAAAAAGTTTTTGTCAGGTCTGTGTGGAAAACAAACAGCTGGCCACTTTTAAAACAGATGTTTTCTGACAGTTTGGCTCAATGACAAGTTGACTTAAAAAGGCTTTTTAATAAGTTACAAAGTGACCTCACAAGAAGAGTTGAGCTAAAGCAGGAGTGTCGTTAGCATTCATCAATTTAAAGGTGTTCAAATTATTGATTGCTGTTTTTTTGTTTTTTTTTGCATTTTTAAGCCTTTTTTTGTGTTTTGCTTTATTAATTTTATTTTTCTGTTTTGTAACTGTGGCTTTCCTTCAGGACATCAGACGAGTCTCAAGTCACCTGCATCGACTTTGTAAAAAGTTTGCTTTGGCTTCGGCCTTAAAGATCACATATTCTCCTCTTCTTCAGTGTAAATAAGTCTCAGAGCTCCTCTTCATCATGTGTGTGAAGTGTGTTGTTGTAAATCCACTCTGATCCTGTATCTGATCATGTCTATAAACCCCTCTATTTCAGCCCTGCTCAGAACAGGCTGTTTCTGTGTCTGTAGCTTTAAATATGTAAATGAGCTGTGTCTGACCACGCCCCCTCTCTGGAAGGGCTCGGGTGTACTCGCTGCTTTCTGGCTCCATGTCCTATTGTTTACGGTGAGAAGGCAGACTCAGAGGGCAGAACAAACACCTAGCTGTGGGAGTGTCACCCACCTGGGGGAGGGGCTACTGCCCTTTGTGATGTCATGAAGGGAACATCTCCTCTCTCTCCAACAGCCTGTTTGAGCACATTCTCTGAAAAGTGGAGCAGGCAGAAGACAGAGAGGATGGACTTTTCTCCTCATAAGGAGGTTTGTAGACAGACTGGAGACACAGAGGATTTTACATAAAAGACCTTTCAGACGACGAACGCTCACCGACTATATAAAGTGTTTCTCTGCTGTCACAGCAGTGTTGTGTCTTTTGTACAATCACAAGAAGAATTCAAGAATGCAACCAATCAACGCAGAAAACCAATATTTTAAAATTCATTATTTTCCATTTACACTTTTTCTTTCTTTTAGCCGTCACAAACTGACTTCGCTTCACGATCATGAAGAAGAGAGACGCCGAGGAGTCAAAGTTGGATCACGACTGAATGATTCTTCACTGTATTTCTGCAGCTTTTAAAAATGAAAAGAGGTTTCTGTCAGACATTAAGAACAAAGCAGAGAAACAGTCAAGGTTGATTAAGAAATGGAGGGTATTGCTTATTATGCTCCTTTTTTTTTTTTTTTTTTTACGTTATGTGCAAGTATTTCCTTCAGTGCGTCTTTGTCACAGGCAGAAGTAAACAGTTTAGAGGTGGAAAAAAAGGTCACAGAGAACAGGCGGGCGAAGGGAGAACAATCATGTGGAACAAGGAAGCGATTGTTAACCGTTTAGAGAAGGACGAAAAGAGATGCATCCAATCGATTTAAAAATGACCTGGAAATAGAAGTAGCAGATGAAAAGTGATTTTTTTTTGTTTTTTAAGAGGACGACAAACCTTTTTGGTTGAGCTAATACAGACAGTCATATCTACAGTAGAAACAAGACACAGACAGGCGTCCTCTCCTCCGTCCAGAGTCACACACTGAGTTATTTACATCATGTTTAGTAGTGTTCTTCTTCTTCTTCATTCATTCATGTTCAAAGACTCTTAATGTACACAAAGGGCTCCTCGTGCCGTGTCCGTTCTTGTGCCTCCCAACTCTTCCTCTGTGGTTATGGGGGAGGAGGAGGAAGAGGAAGAGGAGGAGGGAGGGAGGGTCAGATCAATAATGTTACCGGGCCAGTGATAAGAGAGAGAGAGAGAAGGGGGGGGGGGGGGGAGGGGGGAGGGGGGTGAAGGCAGTCTTCACTCAGTGGTATCATGTCTCAGGAAGCTGGTTGATGTCGGTCAAGTTGGTGTCGTTGAGGATGACTTTGATTCGATCCAGAGACTCGGCCTGTCGTATTCGCTCCAACTGAACCTGCACACACAAACACAAACACATTCATCCATGACGTCTCTGATCAGCGCAGACACCAATGTTGTCTTTCAAGCAAAATCTGTTCACACAGACATGATGGCGTTACAGCCTCCTTCACATACAAGTACAGAAAACGGCTCGGATAGGAGAGCAACACGTGTACAAGAAGAATGCATCGAATATTAAACCTTGAGCTTCATTTAAATAACCTCGAATATAAGAAACAATCTGAAGGGAAAGGAGATCCATCGAAGTGGAAAATAATCGGGGAAAGTGCAGAGTCAGCGGCGTGATTGGTCGTCGCTGTCTCCCGAATAACAAACTAATAATCTACAGACAGACGATCGAACGTGGGACTACCGGTCTCTGCAGCCCAAACTCAAGCAATCTGGACATGCATGGGAGGGAAACCAAAACCTGGAACAGGGAGAAACCAAGTTCACGATGGAAGAACGAGCACCTGACCACGCCGCAGATCAAAGCGTTCGTACCTGCAGGCCCGTCTCTCCCACCTGGCTCCTCTAACCACGACGCAAACTTCTATACGAGCAATTGAGGTTTGTTTATTTCAACGATTTTTCTTTGAACAAGTTTTTGCCCCCCCCCCCTTTTTTTTTTTGCCCCTTTTTTTGTTATTGGCAGATTTCAAATTCAAAAAACTTTATTTATCCCCGGGTGGGAAATTCAAGGGCATTTGTTGTTGTGAACATTTATTACACAACTCTGTAATCCGGTTTCTCGTTCTTACCTGAAGAGTCTGAGAGAGTTTGACAAAGTCCTTCTGAACCTGCTCGCTGACGTCCAGCTCCGTCTGCAGCCGCTGAGCTTTGTCCTTCTCGTCAAACACCTGACTCTCGAGTGCACTCTGCAGTGAACACACACACACACACACACACACACACACACACACACATTAGAAAAGGCTCGAGTAAGACAATAAACTGTGAGAGATTCTTCAACATCACAGAGAAGAGATGAATATTTAAAGAGAAGAACATTATCTGAATAATTTAAAGGCACGTTCATCACGGCGAGCACATTTATAAACGCTGTAAAACATTTAAACTCTTTAACGTGCAGCGTCACTCGGGCACGCGGCGGCCCCGTGTCCGCCTGGCTGTACCTTTGGGAGTGTTTGCATGAAGCGTTCGTCAAGCACCGCCTCCCGTTATTACTTTAAAATGAATGAATCAGATTTATACGATTTCACCGGCACAGTCTGAGTCAACGCGACGTGAAGATCATCTGTAACATCTTCGACTCCATCGGATGAAGTGTCGAGATTCGTTGGTTAAATTCAAATGTACCTGATGTCTAAGTTGCTTGTTTTTTTTTTTTTTATCTTTGTCTGCGGTTCAATAAACGGCGCTCTGAGGTCAGCAGAGGGTCACTGTTTGACGTCGGCTGTGTTTAATGATTCTCCGTGTACGGCGTCCGTCACAGCTCGGACTTTAGCTGCGCTCTGATCCCGCAGGTGAAACAAGGCGGAGTCTAACTAATGAAAGGTGGAGGAGAGGAACCTTTGCAGCGGCGAGCTCTTTGAGTTGATGCTCCAGGCTGCTCCTCCGGCCCTGGATGCTCGCCAGCGTTTCCGTCTTCTCTGCCAGACTGCTCTGCATCTACACACACACACACACACACACACACACACACACACACAATGCTCTGTGAGTTACAGAAACTTTGGGACATTAAAGTCACAGTGACATGTTAAATTTCCCGCTGAACAAAAAGAAGGGGACGTCATCAGCTACCTTTTCCTTCTCGGCTTTTATCCGCTCCAGCTCCGTCTTCAGACTGGAGAAAGACGCTGCAGGAGACAGATTTCATTAGAGGACGGTAACGTACTGTGCAGACGTCGTCACTCTGTAATTATTATTATTATTTTATGTGTCGAACGATTGTTGGACATTTCCTGGAAAATGCAAAAAGTTTCACCGTGTGTGCGGCACAAACAAAAACACTTTTCTGCACTTTTTTTTTTATCTGTGCTCGTTCATCAGACTTTAAAGATTAAACCTGAGTTCATTTAAAGACTGAAGCACAGAAGGTTTCAAACCTACAGATCAGTCATGTTTTGGTTTGTTTATCCACAGAGAGAGTGGACTCTGACACGCTGCCTAAAACACATGAATAAATCAGAGGTTGCTTTTATTTCATCGTCGATATGACAGCAGGTGCATCAGACTTGTGTTGTTGTTTCATCAGGTTTTTATGAGAGTCGTATTGAAGTTATAAAATCCTGATCCTGTGTGGAGCTACTCCATCATGTCCCACGATCTGTTCATCATGAATTAGAAAATGTAAATAAATCAGATAATCTTTTATTCATCTCACAGACGGAGACGTTTATTTAAATTTAAATCAAATAAAAGGCTTCTTGAAGTTGTACATGTACAGAGGCTGTAGTCCGACCTCGACCCCTTCGCTGCATGTCGTCCCCCTCTCTCTCTCTCTCATCACTTCCTGTCTCTCTGGGAGGAATACGGACGTGTTAAACTGCAGCTGAGACCGAAAAAAAAAAAATCTGATCTGAGCTTCACAACAACGAAACCTATAAACGGGAAACATCTTTGAGCTCACAGTGACACTTGTTAGGACTTCAGTCTGTGCGGGAGGACAGACAAAATGTGTGTGTGTGTGTGTGTGTGTGTGGGGGGGGGGGGGGGGGGGGGGGGGGAGAGAGAGCGGCGCATGGGTCGTTATTAGTCTCACAGCGACGCGAGCGAGAAGCAAACACAAACAAGCAGTTAAAGTCGGCTCACTGCAAAACGTTTCGTCATACCTTCCAAGATGTCTGAATGAAAGTGACGGACGGAGAGGGAACAGAAGCAGAATCAGAGAGAGAACAAAGAATCCACAGAGTGACAGAAATACACACGCTGGAAACATCTCAAATGTTTTTGCTCGCTGATGTTTCACTGGTCAGATATCGGACGTGCGGATGATTTACTCACCGATCTCCTCCTTGCAGCCTTCGATCTCCAGCTGCAGCGTGTCCTCCAGGTTCTCCTTCAGACACTGCTCCGCTTGGATCTGCTCCTTCAGGAACAGGATCTCGGCCTTCAGCTTCTCCTCCATGTGGTCGGCAGACGTCCGTAATGAAACCAGGTCTTCACGTAAGCTTGTCGCCAGGCTCTGTAGCTCCTGGAGAGGAAGAGAACAACAAATTAGAAATATGCCCACGCAGGTATGGAGATGTATGTGTGGAGAAACACGGCGGGTAATCTTAAAAAAAAAAAACATGTAGCATCTTGCAGCCTTTTTTTTTTTTTTTTTGGATCACCTGGCCCGATCTGTAATATGAGCCCTGTTTTGTTTGTTTGTTTTTCTTTTCACACTCTGGAAACATCCCCAAAGAAAAAAAAAAAAAATGCAGACTGAGAAGATCGTACATGCCTCGAACCTCCCTGGTCCAGTTTTAAATGTTATGTGAGCAGCTAGTTTTCCCACCGACATGTTTGCTGCTCCTCCTCCACTGAAGCTGGGCCCACGACGCTCAGCTCAGAGTAACAGTGTGGGAGGATGTTTGTGGATCACATACTGTTCCCACCTCGTCAGGGACTGTAAAACGATGCAGGTGGACCCCCACTCCTCACACCGGGCTTTTCTTTATTTATCATTATTGACATTTCTAAACCAAGCTTTGAGCTCTCCCACTCTGGTTGATTAAAGGAGACTTTGGAGGTTTGTGTCTGTCGGTGATGGAGGCTTCACGTACTTGCACAGTGTTGGGCATCTGAAAGTCCTCCTGTTGCTGCAGCTCTACGTGCAGCCTGTGTTTCCCCTGCAGGCTGTCGTTGTCTCTTTGTAGCCGGCTCAGCTCGTCCGCCACCTGCTCCCTCGACTTCACCAGCACCACCTGAAACAAACAAACAAAACAATCCGTCGCATCATGTGTCAAGTTCGTCATGCCGGAGAAACAGCACAGGAGTGACTCGTCGGACAGAGTTTGAATGTAGAGACATCTGATTCTCCCTGCAGAGCTCGCCATGCTGCTCGTCGTGACACTGAAACTGATTTAATGGAAGTGTGAAGACCCAAACTCTCACTGATCAAAGAAAACACGCAGCAGAAGGGCTGTCTCATTGTTCTGTTTGTTGTGTGTGCAAATGCAGCTGCACATTCATTATTCAGAAGGTTTCTGTTCTTTCCCTCCTTCCTCTTTTCTCCTCATGGACGACGACCCGCACTGACATCATTTCTGAAGTAACACTGCAAAGTTTGCAGGGATGTAGAGCGTGTGACTATTTTCTTTTCTGTTGTGGTGATTGAGCAACACCTGCACAAATTCATGTTTTTTTTGTTGTTGTTTTTTTTTTACAAGCAGAGATCCTGCAGCCAAAAGCTCCATTGATGTCAGCAAACACTTGTGGTGGGGAGAACGAGTGAGATTACGCAACAGCAGGCAATATTTTCAACAAACAGGGCTCCCACACATCCAAGAGCTTTTACAATATGTTATCCCTTTTTATGACTGAAATCACACAGTGCTGCACTAAACATAAAGGTCACATCTCCTCCTCCTCTTCTTCAGGTGAGATCAGTGTCAGAGCTCCTCTTCAACATGTGTGTGAAGTGTGTTGTTGTAAATCCACTCTGATCCTGTATTTGATCATGTCTATAAACCCCTCTATTTCAGCCCTGCTCAGAACAGGCTGTTTCTGTGTCTGTAGCTTTAAATATGTAAATGAGCTGTGTCTGACCACGCCCCCTCTTTGGAAGGGCTCGGGTGTACTCGCTGCTTTCTGGCTCCATGTCCTATTGTTTACGGTGAGAAGGCAGACTCAGAGGGCAGAACAAACACCTAGCTGTGGGGGGAGGGGCTACTGCCCTTTGTGATGTCACAGGGGGCACATATTAGAGTTAGAATATAATTTAAAACTGAGTATATTACTAGCCGTTTCAATTATACCATGCTTTTATTTTGAAATATTGTACATGAATTAATCCTGATAAAAAAGAAAGAATGCACTAACTTCAGACTTTAATTAATCGTAATAAACTAGTTAATGCTGACAGTCCGATTATAAATTCGTAATGATGAAAAGTAAGAAGATTTCAGTAACTGAGAAATAAATCCAGCAGCTCAGGGCTTCACATCGTGTCAGCAGAGATGTGTGGATGAAACGTGACGTTAAGGCCACTGAGGCGCTGACTGTGAAGTCTAAAACACGAACAGGCTGCTGTGTCCCCGAGCTGAGATTTACTTTTGGCTGCACGTCTGCCTGTTGTCAAAACAAAAATTAGCAGTCCCTCTCTCTCTGTTTTTTTTTTTTGTGTGTGTGTTCAGGGTTAAAGTCCCTCCAGCTTCTGCAGCCTCTGAAACGAGCAGGAAACCAGAGAGTCACACGCAGCTGCTGAGAGATCTGCCGCTCACCATCTGCTCCTGCGTGTTCCTCTTGGCTTCACTGAAGGCCTGCTGTAACGTGCCGAGCAACGTCTCCGACTCCTGGACTCTCTGCAGGAGGGTGGACACCTAAAACACACAAATGATCTTCGATTAGACGACAGATGGACGCTCCATAAATTCTGTCTAAAATGGACAGAAGGACTCCATTATGGCCGAGACGCGTTTCAAGTCACGGCCATATTAACGCATCTTTAGTCCACAAAAATCACTCTTTAAAGTCAGACAGTAATTCAGCCTGTACGAACCTTCGCAGCCGTTTCCTCGTTTCCCGCTTTGACCGAATCTTCCAAACTCTGCTTCTCAGTCATCGTCCTCTCCAGCTGATCGTTCGCCTGACGAAGCATCACCTGCAGCTTCTTCACCTGGAAAACCGCGGAGAGACAGACGGGGACATTTTAAAAACATGACCGTGCCGTGCACGTGAACGCACCGCTGGCTTCTAAAGGGAGGGAGCACACACACACACACCTGATCCCGCGTGTCGGCCTCCTGACCCTGGATCACCTGCAGCTGCTTCTCGTAGTTGGAGCACATGTCACAACGGCGGCCGAGCTTCCTGCCTGCGTTTTTCACCTGGTGACGAGAAAACAGGTCGGTAATATACGTTACATTTTGTACTGATCAATGAATCAACATTTCAGGCGACCACATTTGAACTCCAGGTGAGGTCGCGACCCCAAGGTCGGGAACGTCTGCCTTAAACACTGAACGCACGACGGTGATCGAGGATCGGGGAGCGAGGATTTCTTCTCAGATCTGGATCTCCTCCCTCCCGGCAAACATTTTCATCATCAGCGTGATGTCACTGCATTTATAATATTTTAGAGTTTCATTTAGTCTCTCCTGATTTTGTGTTGATTCATCGTCTTTTAAGTTGCACTTTTCTGTACAGTCAAATTCCCTCTGTGTGTGTGTGTGTGTGTGTGTGTGTGTGTGTGTGTATGCATACATGGACTCTGAACATATCTTGATCAACTCTAAGCTGCGGCATTGTTAAAATATTTAGTATGTAAACGTCGACTCCACAGGAGGATGGTCATGTGTCACGATCAGATCTCCATCTCCTGTTTCCTCAAACTACATCGAAGTGTGTTTTTGTTTTTTCTGCCCGTGAGGTTCGACCTTTCAAAGACGCCGAACACAACGACGGAAGAGGATCAAATCATTCTGCTGCTTTTAGCCTTTTTCTACTTGAAAGAAGGCATCTTTGAAAAGTCGCCCGAATTTTTTCATCAAAATATGAGAAACGTTCTCTTGAACTTATCCCGTCAGTAAAAATGAAAATGGTTAATTTTTAAGCTAAACTTCCCCCATCCAGCCTGCCCTGTTTGTCCTCTCATTATGACTGGTTGGTTTCATGTGTTGCACCTCTTGCTGCAGCAGGTTCCACTCGCTGTCGCTGACCAGCCTGTAGCCTGCAGGCGGGAGGAAGGTGTCGGGCGCGTGCGAGATGCTGGACAGCAGGGACGCCGTCTCCTCTTGCTCCGGCGTCATGGCCTTGATCGCCTTCTCCTGATCTTTCGTCAGCAGGAAGTGACTCCCCGTCAGCTTCATGGAGCTGATCGACGCCGTCTCGCCAAAACTACTGTCCGTCACGCTGCAGTCGGCCCCCACCAGGGGCCCAAAGTCCGTCTCGTCCAAGTGGCTGGCCGACTTGGCCTTGTGGTTGTGGCCGCCGAGGCCCTGCTGCGAGGACAGCGGCGAGCCGAGGCTGTCTGTGGACTGAACTCTGCGCAGGTTGTCCCTGTAGGGGTCCATCGGTCCTCCTGCGACCACGTCGGTGTCTAAGGAGTGCATGGAGCCGTGTGCGCTGTGGTTACCATGAGGCTGAAACACAAATCAATCGTTTGTCACAACACATTTTGTTCTTTCGCCTGACTTGAGGAAACCTTTGTCGCCTTTTTCGGGTTCTTCCCAACGCGACGACAATAAATGATTTTCCAGCTACTGAAAACGATTTACAAAATATGAAAAGGATCGGTACAAAAGGGTTTAAAGTTTCAAAAGCATCGAGCTTCAGCACATTAGTGTTTTCTTTCTAAGCAGGGGGGGTTTTAGATGCTCGGAAAACAGGACACACAAGGACAAAAAGGAAGGTGCCATGTTGAAGCGTTTGGAGATCGAGTTACTGGAAGGGAAAATAAAACGACGTCAGACGATAAAAGCCTTCTCCGTTTCCCCCCCCCCCCGAGGGACGAGTCAGATTACATGATTCTCGTACCTCCTCGATGCTCAGCCCGAGGAATGAATCCTCCAGAGGCTCCGTGTTGTCTCCGCCGTCCTCCTCCTGCAGCTCCTTCACTTGACTCAGCCTCTCCTTCTCATCCTCCTCCTGCCAAGGAGAAAACACATCTTTAGATTTCCTCCCGACATGTTTGTTTATAAACATCTGAATATGGCATAAATCTGTAACACATACTTAAATCTATCAAGACAGAAAAGAGCATGAAAAGACTCAAGTTTAGCTCCTTTTCTCAGACAGAAACAAACGAGCTTCTACCTTCTGCTCCATCAACATCCTGAATAACGTTCTTCCTAATATACGTTGGGTTGTTCTACACTGGTATGTCTTTGTGTTTATGAGTGAATGTAGTTTTCCTATCATTGTCATTTATTGATTCGAGTGGAAGCAGCTGACTGTTTGGCAGCACTTTGAATCCAAGACAACATGGGGACAATAAAGGTTTCTAACCCTCGTATGTGTCCCCCCCCATGATGAGAAAAGTCCATCCTCTCCGTCTAACTGCGTCAAAGCCGCTTCAATAAGTAAACTGTAGTGCAGCCTCCCGCCACTAGGCGGCGCTGTAACCATGTTCCCATCCAATCACGCAGCGGCTCAACTGTTCATCGCATTCCTGCTCAGTTAACATCTCTGCACACGAGTGTGTGTGCTTGTGTGTGTGTGTGTGTGTGCGTACCTGGTCCTTCTTCTTCATCTCCTCCACCTGGCGGAGCTGCTCTGACGACAGCACGCTCTCTATCCTCTGCATGTCCCTCATGAGGAGCCGCTGCGACTCCAGGAACTGGTCGTTGGCTCTCTGCCACGTGTGCTTCAGCTGGTTGTGCTGCTGCCGCTCCAACTCCAGTTTGTGACACACTGAGCCACGAACGCCCGACAGAAAGAGAGAAGGAGGTTAAACTAACACTCATGACACAAATCTGAATCTGACACCTAAATAGGTCTAAAAACTATAAAAAGGAGCAAGTCCATAAACACCTTCTGCTTCTTTTTATTTTTGGGGAGTTTTAATTGTTTGTTTTTCTGATACACGTCCTCTCGGATTATAAAACATGCATTATTCAGAAGCAGTTCAGGTCACCTGCAGAGCTGCGGCCCAGTATTCGACTCCTAAGAGCGGCAGCGTGCCAGGATTCATAACTTAACCAGCAAGGCGCATGTTTGAAAGCTTCTGTTTTTAACAGATTCAAAGAACACATGTTGTTTATAGCTGATAGAAAATTAGTTTGATAATCATTTTCCTCTGTCTGAAGACGTGCATCCTGCCCGACCCGACTGGGTCTGGTTCTGGACATTAGCCACCGTTCACACATCACATTAGTCTATCCGACGCCGCTCTGTCGTTCATTCTGCGCCTGCTTTGACGTCATTTTATTGTGAAATTGACTCTGTGCGTTTCTTCGTCTTACTTCCTGTCCCGGCTTCATCTATTCTGTCCACTTCGATGCGTGCTCGCAGCCAGCTCTAAAGCGTAGTGGCGCTGGCGGTTCACTCCGCAGACTGAGCGCGGCGCTTGCACTGACTCGAGTGGCGGCGAGCGGCGCTGTAGCACTGACAGATCTCGTGCACTATGTGCTGAACTTCTGCAGATTTGCAACCTAAGCCCAGGGATGGACATGAGCACATGCTGAAGTCGAAGCGCCTCGTAGATGTTTGTTTTTAAATTTCAAACACGTATTCCTCTTCCAGCTCCCCTCTGACACGTTAGCGTCAGATCGACCTTCCTCTAATTACCTTCGTGGAGCTCTTTCCGAAGTTTTTCTGCGTCTTCCTGCAGGACCGACTTCTGCGTGTTCAGCACGGCCACGTACATCTCCAGGTCGGTACGACACGACTTCTCCGCCTCCAGGACGTGGTTGAGCTCCTTGACCTGGAAGAGAGAGAAACACGGCGCTCTGACTTATTCTTCTCGAGGTTTGAGTTCCTGCGAGACACTTCGTTCTCACTCTGGAGGTTTTTTTATAAAATAATAAAACGCTGAACCTCGGTAATGAGGAGAGACAGAGAGGCGACTTGAAGCAGCTCTCTCTCTCTCTCATAAATGCTCCACTTTCTTCACCAGATGGTTGAAAGGTTGTGACGACTTTTATTCATCTTCACTTCTGATTGATTACAGAGTCTGTTAAAGTCGTCAAAAGACTGTAAATACTAATGGACGAAGTCGGCCGTCTGTTCCTGCAGGGGGCGCTAACATCATCTACTGGAAGTAAACAGTAGTTGTAGTAGCAGATCGGCCGGCGAACTTGATGTTTTCCAGGATTTTTGAGGTGATTTGACACGTTCAAGTCACTTAAATAAAAAGGAGTGCCTCCGGGTTGAGAGGCAGCAGAAAGGCTTCCCACTTGTATTACAAAGAACCTTAACAAATTTAATTCACAGCCTGCCCGCTTGACAACATCTGAGCCGCTCATTTTTTCCCCCCCAAGCTGAGTCATCGATTAAACGCTGACTCACCTTGGAAGCCTCCAGCTCCTTCACTCTGTCCTCGGCCGTGGTCAGCTTCGCCTTCAGGGCCGCGATCTCCTTCTCCATGGGCATCACCACCGAGCGCAGCTTCTCTGCATCCTCCTGAGCCTTCACAGGGTTTAAAAGGCTTCTTATTATAAATCTATAAAATCAGCAGCAGCTGCACAAACACAAATCACTACAACGTCAGAGTCTGTTTACGTTCTGACGTGACGTGGAGCTCGCTGAATGTTCGAGGACATTAGAGAGCCTTTATTGTCATTTCACAATATCAGACCAAATCAAGAAACGCTCGATTGGGTTGGGAATAAGACGAGTATCGAATCCATAAAGACGAAGGCAGAATGTTGAAGCTTCCAAAACCTGAGCGAGACAGAAAAATGCCGCCGACCTTCTTCATCTCGTCCTCCAGGTTCTCCTCCTCCTGGCCCTCCGTGAGGCGGCGTCTCAAGTCCCCGAGCTCCCTCTCCACCGCCTCCCTGTACTGGTTCCACTGGGCCCTCTCCTGCTCCAGACGCTGGTGGAACTGGGCCTCGTACTCGCACACTGTGTCTGCGAGGGTGTGAGAGAGGACAGCGAGGGATTAGTTCAGTCCTGAAGATTTCAGAGAGAGCGGAGGACAGGGAGCCCCAGGTCGGGCTCCAGCGAGTCATATTTTCAACCAAAAGCTGCCGCGAGCAAAAGTCGGAGAGCACTGGCATTTGTTGCCATGGCGACAGTGTGCAGAAGTTTGGCTGCAATTTATTTATTTATTTTATAAAAGTGAAATTCAGCAGGAATTTGTGTTGTTGTTGCCATGGTGTCGAAGTTTAAAGATCGATAATGTGACCCCGCCCCCCGCCGCTTCTGCAAAATGACGTCACACGGCAGAAATGACGTTTTAGATTTTATGAATAAATCTAATAAAAGAAGATGATTCGTGGTTGCAGCAGAAAACAGTGCATTGTGGGTTTTGTCTCCGTCGGATGGTCGCGCCCTCCACACGCTGAGCTCCAGCATGTCATCACAGCGTTCACGTGGGAGAGTTTACCTTTCATGATGGCCTGCAGAGACGCCACCTCCTCCTGCCACTGGCTGCGGACCTGGTCGATGGCTTCCTGTTTGGTGTTTTCCGACACGGTGGCCACGGCTTTGATGGTCTCCATCTCCGCCCGAGCCTGAGCCAGCTGATCCTGGACGGAGCTCAGCTCGGCTTGGGCGCCGTCCAGCGCTGTGGACTGCCTCTTCAGCTCCGCTGGGGAGGAAGAGGAGGGGCGACAGACACCAGTGATGAAACACGGAGGGTCGGGGGAGAAGAGACGAGAAGAGACGACGAGGCTGATTTGATATTTACCTTCCTTGGACACGTAGAGCTCTTTAAACTTGGCTCTCTTCTGGTTGAACTCGGCCTCCAGCTGCTGCTTGATTTTGAGGAACTCGGCCTTCTCCTGCTCCAGAGCGGCCACGCGCTGCTGCAGCACCTCTGTGTGACGGGACACACACACACACACACACACACACACACACACACACACACACACACACACACACACACACACACACACACACACACACACACACACACACACACACACACACACACACACACACACACACACACACACACACACACACACACACACACACACACACACACACACCTCTGTCGGTTATGATGCCTTCAAAAGCTTCACCCTGTTGCCGCTTTATTTCTCCGTCTTCTTGTAGAATTGTCTAATTTTTCTGTTCAACTTTATTTGAATCTTAAAATCTAAAACTTTATTCGTCTCGTGTGATTTTTTTTGGACCACAGTTTTGACTCTCGGACAAACATCAGATCCTGTGAGGCTCACTAAACACCCGAGACGAGTTTAAAGTGTGATTATTCAACAAAGACAAACGTGTAAAATCTTTCTGTTCATCCAGCAGCTGAACTCAGAATAAAAGTCACAGGTTTTTTTTTTTTTTTTTTTCCGACATCCAGCCCTGCTCGGGTCGGAGTTATTTCCTGTCTCATTGGAGA
This sequence comes from Symphodus melops, assembly GCF_947650265.1. Taxonomy (NCBI): domain Eukaryota; kingdom Metazoa; phylum Chordata; class Actinopteri; order Labriformes; family Labridae; genus Symphodus; species Symphodus melops. The sequence goes on along the minus strand of NC_136701.1, from coordinate 24,391,885 downwards.
GCAGCGAGCCGAGCAGAGATAGACGATGATATCCTCGGACTCAGACGGAGCGATGGAAACAGTGACTTGCACACAAGCAGCAGCAGCAGCTCTGCAGGTCGTCATGTGATAGCTGAACGCCGTCTCAAGAACAAATTCCATCCGCACGTCCGCTCGTCATAAACTCACCATCTGATTATTTTTTAGCATCAAATCCTTCCTGAAAAGCTTTTAACTTGAAAAGCGGTCACGCCTTACTTCAGTGGTTTTTAAAAATAAAACGCCGCCTGTCTTAGTGTGGAAAACTTTACATGTGTTTATTCTACGTGAATCAATATTGAAACTGATCCAGTTTTGAACAAACAAGGAGGAATAATTCACCTTCAGAGAGCGGGACGCTTCATCACGAGGAAAACTGGAGAAGCATCGGCTGAAAGGAAGTCGGAGCCGATTAACGACGTTTGTAAAAATATGTATATGTAGCTGATTGGCAATTCTGAAACTGATGTTTTTGTTTCATGTTTGACAACGACAGGTGAATCCATCTGCTCCATTTAAAAAAATAAAAAACGGTCTTCTCTGAATCAGTAGTCAGCGTTAAAATGAACACAACAGCTTAGGGCTGGGCGATTCATCTAAAATGAATCGAAACCGACATTCAGAACATCTGACCGTCGTCAACTCGCCCGTGTCGATTATTTTGAGGGCGGAGTCACGTCCAATCCTCGAATTAGAAGCGCTGAAGCTGCTGGAACTACCGAACAAGCACAGAACGCAAGACGGCGCTCTCTAATGCTCGCAGCCGTCCTGAAAAAGACTCCACATCGTTTTAAGGGTCTCCTCTCCTCTCGTCTCCAAAATCTGACCGCAGATTAAAAGTCGATCCCGATGCGGGAAGATGTTTGGCTGCTGAAGCGATGAACGAAAAAGCAAAGATATTAGTTTGCAGTGTTTGGAGTTTTCTTTTCAACATGACAAAGAAACAAAACCTTAAAATGATTTACTGCCAACTTAGGTCAAATACCAGATTTTTTTATTTCTGCTTCAACACCCAGGCTGCAAAAATAAAAGTCCTGAGCATCAAGCATTAATTTCAAGATAAATTTCCGGCACACGCCTGTATATTGTCTAAACTGCACAAAACCTTATCTAGTATCTTCGTTGCACTTTAGATAACACTCTCTGTGGTTTTAAATATGAGTTTGGTGCTCTTAGATCCTATCAGTCCTTAACATGATGATTGTTCAAAACAGTGTGATGTTATAAAGACTTCATGTATGTGTGAGTGATGTAACTAGTCTACTGTGTCTGACTCTTATCTTTAGTTAAATCCACTTTACACCCACTCACGTGGTCCCTGCTGGTCCCCGGACCACTGTTTGGGGACCAGAGGGGGAAAACCTCCTGTAGGTTCAACCCCCCCCTCCCTCCTGTATCCTGGTCCAGCCCTCCCTGGACTTACAGGCCACACTCTGCACAGAGTAGAGGGACTGATAAGGTCCATATGATCCGTGTTAAACAATGACAGGTCAGGCTAACAGAGGCCAGAGCCGACCTTTAGATCAATTTAATAAGACAGGCTGAAGCTACAAGCTAACAGGCTACATCCAGTGACACGAACAGAAAGATAAAAGATGGTTGTGTCAGGATGTGACGCCTCTAGCCAAGGTTTTTAAACTTGCAATGCAATATTCATGTAAGCACAAACTGCGTGATGTTGAGTATAATCCAGTGACACGTCGCCCTGATGATGCTAACGATGCTAATGTTGTTAAAGGATGCAGAGGCCGCTGGGCTCCCGGTGCTCCCGGCCCTCCGCGCGCCCGACACTTAAAAAAAAAAAACCCCGACAAACGTGAGACATTTACCGTCATGTTGGGACGACAGCGGGGGTCCCGGGGCCTGTTCGGCCATGGCTTCCTGAGGACAAGGGGGTGGGGGTAGGGGGGGGGACTTGAGGCTGTTACCAGGAAAGTGGGATAAGCGCTAGGAGTGTCCACAGAAGAAAACAGGCTAACATCACAACTCGCGTCAAGCTAGCGTCGAAGAGAAACGGCAACTTCCGGAGAGAGTTTCAAAGTAAAATAAAAATCGTTCAATTCCCCTGCGTGGCCTGTTTTATTTTTTGTTTTTTTTAAAACACGTCCATGAATAAATGGGAAACGATTTATAAAGAATCTGAACTTTGAAAGTTGTAAATTGATCACAAATGTTTTTCAAAATGTTGAATTCATAATTATTTATGAGTTTTACATCGTGTGCTTCTATTTTGAAGGCAAGTGGTCAAAACAGCCTGCAAAATATGTGTAACTTGTGAAATTCCGATTTCCCCTTTCAAAATAAAAGAGTATTTCTTGCAGAGAAATAAAAGTAAAACGTTCCTTAGATAAATTAATGTGTGTCAGAGGTAATCGAGATGTTATCTGTTATTACAAAGTTTAATTTTAAAAATGTACACGCATAAGCTAACACAGTTTATGCATGTACATTGTCCTGTGAATGTACTATCTAACTAAGCCAAAGTGTCTTGAGATAACAGAGAAATTTGTTATAAATTGGCATTAATGAAGCAGATGGAGTCGTTTAAGAGGAACTGAGAATAAAGAAATTCAGAGATGAATGTGTCGTTTGTCTCTGAACATAAACTTTAAGACATCATGGTCTTGGCTCATTAAAAATATTTGTACAGCTTTTATAATTTGCCTCGAATTCTTCAGACTAACCCAAAAAATTAGTAGGTATTAGTAGGTAAGTATCGAGTCATACACAGACACAGACACAGACACAAACACACAAACAGAAACCCACCCACACACACACACACACACAGACAAAAAGAAACACACACACATCCATACACACAAACACACTCACCCACCCACTTACCCTAAACCACACACACACAAACAGAAATGAATGCACACACACACACACACAAACACACAACAACAATGTACAACACGTGTACAACCAAAACGCACAGACACACAAACAGAAAGACACACAGACTCATTAACCCAAACCCTAACCCCCCCCCCCCCCCCCCCCCCCCACACACACACACACACACACACCAAGAGAAACACACATGCACCAAAAATGCACACACACACACACACACACACACAGATGCTGAGGTCACTGTAGCGTGAGCCGGATGGTGAGCCGAGTGTGCACTCTGAGTTTCTGATGTTAAAAAGAAAACTAGTAACTGTCATGCAAATACAAAACATGATGCGTGCCACCATATCACATCCTCCAGGTTTATTTTACCTCGACTGAGCGACGCATCTCTTGAAGTCGTCATCTGAGAAGGTAAGCCGCATCTTCACTAACAAGTTTATCACATTCATGTTTAACACCATCAGATTATTCATTAAAAAAAAACTAAATGCATTTTCAATAACTTACTATTTTGGCTTTCAAGAAAGCAAAGGGAATCATGTTAACAACAACATGCAGTTTGGACTTCTCATATTAGAGTCATTGAAACTAAAGAAAAAAGGAATGAACACTGAAGTCTTTTTTTTTCTCCTGAATCTGCAGTATTTGTCAGACTTTCTATATTTAACAGGAATTTGCCAGGAAGCTGTTTGCAAAGACAGGATATGTGGCTGCTGGAAGATAAACAGAAAGAGGAACATTTATGCCACACTGTCAACAAAGATACGACAACATTAATAAACTCTCTTTCAAGCAAATAAAACATCAACATAAAGGCTGCCTTCTTCTCTTGTGTTCACATCAAGTGCAGGTGGCACACAGCTCACATTTTTTAAGATGTTTCTCTGTGAAGGAGTTCAACTTCCTTACAAGAAATAAAAAAGTCCCTTGACGTTGCTGTTTCACAGAAGAACATTAAAACCAAAATAGCCTTAGGTTAGTCAACAAAAAGGGAAGTGGTGAATGGTCTTTTTTTCCGATTACGCCGCTGCACACTGAAAAGCAGCAGCTCTTAAATTTTTCTCTTCAAGACACACGTCTAATGCCATCTTCTTTTTCCCTCTGACCTCCGGCGGTGTGGAGCAGGGTGCCCATGGATTCTCTACATAAATACATGTGGCTGTGGGTGATCCTCGGGATGATCTTCACGACTGTGGTGATCGTCGTCATCTTCATTCTCATCAACAGGTGCATATCGAGATCAGGTGAGCTCAGTCTCTGCTGCTCGACACGTCTGAGAGAAGTCACTGGAACGTAAATAATGTGATGTTTAACAAAACAGGACAGTCTGCAGTGTGTCGTCAGGGTCCATGTTTACAGAATAAAATCAGATTATTTGAGGGGAAGTAAGTTTCATAGTGCACGGACAGAAATAAGACTTAAAATCTAAACTATATAATCCACTGTTTGCTTACTTAATTGTAAATTGTTAATTGTGGGGAACTGAAGGTCTGAGAGTGGTCGAGTTCAGACAGGTACAGGGGAGTCAGGTTGGAGGTGATGAGGTCACAGGAGTGAGCGAGGAGACGAGCAGCAGAGTTTTGGATATATTGTATTTTTCTGAGTGGATAACGAATCATAGATGAGACTCGTCTGAAGGTGATGAATGAGTGAGGCTCAGTTTATATACTCCAGTTTAGAGTAATTAGTAAGAACTCATAACTCTTTTTTTGTCACTGGTACATTATGATGTAAATAATACTTGTTAGTCATTGAGAAATCTTTAAGATTAAGACCTTGGTCTTGACCTAAACCCTGAACCGCATCTTATCTTACAACTCCCTGTTGCTTCAAAACCACTCACGTTAGAAAAGTTGCAGGTTATCAAATGTTTATCACATTGAACAGATTTTTAACCGCTTTGACACGTTGGTTTTTTTTTTTTCTCTGTGGGGAAAATAAATAATTAAAATTGGCCCAAGTTGAAACTACAACGTGAGAGAAATCCACAGACTGTGAGGAGAGAACACTTTTGTTTTCTTTAAAATCTGCCTCTGCGTTTAAGTCGTTCCAATGAATTCGAAGGAAGTCACATGTTTTCAGACGGGACTTACCAAATTTAAAATGAAAGTGGAAGTTTCTCACGATTAGGTAAGAAGTATATTCTATTTCTAGGAAGTCAGGAACATTTTGTGAAATGTAAATCTATATGTCCAGTGATTTTGAACACATATTTGGGTAACCTAAGAGTCTACCGACCCACAAAATGTGAAATAAATCCATCCAATCCTTTATTTGTGGTCTGAAGAGGAAAATGTTTTGTTTAAAGTTTGCTCCTCTTGTGATGTCATAGTGGGACATTGGTTTAAAAAAATCCCCTCCCCTCCCCTGGTACCATGGACTCCACCCGCAGCCTAGGGCAAAACTTTTTATCAGGTCCGCCATTTTTATTCTCACGAGCGAAGGACCAATGTCGACTGGGAGAACCCAGTGGAGGCTCATCGCATTTAAAGAGACACACACACCAAAACGGAGCGTTCTGAGAGAACTGGTTTCTACAGGGTCACACACCTCCTCTGCTGCTTGTTATATTTTAAAGCACAGATGTTTCATTTAGACCACAAGGGACTGTTTGAAAAGGTGGAGAAGGTGACTCAGATAAAAATGTTAAAAAAAGAATACCTTATAAAATATTGTATGAGTAAGAGAAAAAAGTTCCTGCAGTCAGTGAGCTCATCCAAAATCTAAAGTGACGTGTCTGACAGAACTTGTGAGGATCGGCTTAGGATCAGTTAATTAAACTAAAAACCTTATCTCTATTATTTTATTGTATTCATTTGTTGAATTTTAAACACACAATACAATTTCATTCAGACCAATTTCCAGAATTGACCCAGATCGGGACAACTTCTCGTCCCCGACATACTGTCGCCCCAAGCTTACAAAAACATAAGAAGAAAAAGTGGAAAAAAATAAAAAATGTTTATTATTTATTTGAAAAATGTGAAGCAGTGGTTCACAATTAGTCCAACCAATCAGATTATTTGAATGAAAAACTTGTGCAGCTTTGACGTCAGATGGTACAAAACATGGGACAGAACAAAGCAAAGGCACAAAACATACAATTTTTTTTTTAAGGTTTGCTTTTTTGGGCTTTATTTTTCAGATAGGATGGTGGAGAGAGTCCCACCAGTATAGCGTAGAGAGAGCGAGAGAGAGAGAGAGAGAGAGAGAGATAGAGAGAGAGAGTGGAGAATAACGTGAGTGAAAAGAGAGAAAGGTCAGATTGAGGCCGGGCCGCCCACTCTGAGGACGACAGTACATGGAGCATGTGCACTAACCATTAAGATGAGATAATGCTCACCTTTCGAACTTACTGAAAACAGCTCTGTGACCCACTTTTGGGTCCCTACTCAGCAGTTCAGCACCACTGGAGTAGATTTGTAAAATGGCCCGAAATGAAAATAATAATAAAAAAAAAAGAACCTCAAAGTTAAACTCGAGTAATGTGCAGGTTAAATATCCACGCCTTGTTTTCAAAATGAATATTTAAAATCTTTGTTCAAAGAAGTGAGCAGTCAACATTAGTTTCATTCTCATTACCTGTTTTTATTTTCTCATAACTGGAAAATCAATAAACTGTTTCCACACATTTCAAACCAGAACAGGAAGAGGAACTAAAAGCCTGACAGTCGGTCGTCGTCACTGTACGAGTGTCCCTCTGATTCGTTCTCTGCAAAGCATAATTATAATTGTATGATTTGCTATTATTAGAGGTCCCCTCTGGATTTGATTAGCTTAGATGAAACTTTAATGATCCCTGTGGGTAAACTGGGCTGCAGCAGCAGAGAGTGGTGGGGATGGTTTATACACACAGAGCAAATACAAACCGCAGAATATAACACAGATCATAATCAATTTATACAAAGAGTAGACATGTGAATAGATGAGTTGGTAAGTGAAGTCAGCTGAAGTGAAAAAGTGCTCTTTATTTCTTACGATTATGTCGTACTTAGAGTCGTATTATTAAATAGTTCTGCATTTATTTTCATCCTCATTTGTAGCAACATAATCCGGCATCGTTCTCCTGCTGAGCCGTTAATGAACTCAACCACAACAAAAAAATGTTTTTTTCTGCAGCTTAAATCGAACTGCTTTGTTTTATTTTTTCACAGGCAAACGAAGAATCACACGTCTTCACAACAACAGATCTGACTACACTAACGGGTAATGTGAAAATACTTTAAGATATATTCTCATATCCGATAGTTTCTGTTTTGTGGAGGGACACTTGGAGTTCTCCACGGCGTGATGAGAAGGTTGGTAACAAAGTCAGTAATGTCTGGTATTTAATATGAAGCTACAGCTACAGGGGTTTGCTTAAAACAGCCCACCTTCTCTGCTTCTCTGGTCCAAACAAACTTCATCATATCACTCAGTAAATATCTTACACATTTGGCAGATTTTGGATGATTACTCAAACAACAACATAAATGTCAAACAGGGTTTGCTTGAAAGTGAGTTTGTTACAAAGCCAGGTTTCCCTTGTTTTCAGATGTCGTTCTAAGCTAAGTTGTTCTTGATTAGTTTTAATAGACAGACACTCATATGTGACTTGTGTCAATCATCTCATCTAACTCTCAGCAAGAAAGCTGATCAATGTATTTTCCAAATTGTTGATCTGATGCTTGAAGTCATGTTACGCTGATCAGAACCATAAAACTGACATTTCTCTTTTCCACCTGGCAGCAGCAACAGATACCAAGAGAGGAACCTTAAAGCCGCCATCCCACCTCTACCTCCTCGGACACAGTTCCTCACAGCAGGCAAGGCTTTTAATTGGATCACTGTATGGATTATATGATGCAATACTACCCCAAAAAAATCCCCTCTTCCTTTTCTAAACCACACATCATAGCTCTCACGTTCAGCACACTAAACCTAAATCTATCTGCCATTTGACTACAAGCCAGCATCTGACGGCCTGAAAAAGAGGATTATATCAGTGTCTCACATGAGTTTGTAAAATAAAAAACATGTGACCACTAATGACGGCAAAAAAAAAAAAATTAGGCGACATAAAGGCAGTGAAAAATCAGCCTCCGTGACTGTTTTCCCAAAGCCGCACAAAACGTGATTCAGATCCAAAGACCACATATTCAAATCCAAATTATGGTTTTCTGTACAAAAATCGACCCATGCATCACAAATTCAGGCCAAGTGGAAAAGTGTAGAGATGGCCATAGTTATGTCAAACAAGAAAAGTGCAATTTTCTTTTGCAAATCTGGTAAAACATGTTTTTTATTGTTTATAGTCACTCAGATAGTGCCGCAAAATGAGGAGGGAAACACTGGCGCCTTGTTAAGGAGGGAAACCCTGATTTTCCTGCAACATAGGCGGGAGTGTAATTATCCATTGCCCTTAGAAAACCTTTTATGTATGAAGTGGATTTTATTATTCTGTTTTTGGATAAATCCCGAAAAAGAAAAGATGAATCTGTCTTTAAATTTAAGATGTATGCATGCTAAGAATGTTAAATCCTCAGGGAAAATTTGTCTTGCTGAGACTCACTTTTCACTAACCTTACAATGTTAATGCTATGTTAATGGCACACAGCTTTTAGTCATGTCTTTTATACATCTTCAAATGAAAAAAAATAATAATAACCAGATATTAAACATCTGGTTTCAGAGGCTCAAAGCTATGAGAATCTGGCTGAGGTAGCAGATTACGAGCAGCCGGACCAAGAGCAGAGCAAGCCGGACTACGAGCAGAGCAAGCCGGACTACGAGCAGAGCAAGCCGGACTACGAGCAGAGCATGCTGGACTACGAGCAGAGCAAGCCGGACTACGAGCAGAGCATGCCGGACTACGAGCAGAGCATGCCGGACTACGAGCAGAGCAAGCCGGACTATGAGCAGAGCATGCCGGACTACGAGCAGAGCATGCCGGACTACGAGCAGGGCATGCCGGACTACGTGCAGAGCATGCCGGACTACGAGCAGAGCAAGCCAGACTACGAGCAGAGCATGCCGGACTACGAGCAGAGCATGCCGGACTATGAGCAGAGCGTGCCGGACTATGTGCAGAGTATGCCGGACTACGTGCAGAGCATGCCGGACTATGAGCAGAGCATGCCGGACTATGAGCAGAGCATGCCGGACTACGAGCAGAGCATTGATGAGACGCCTGATTATCTGAAGCTAGACGATGAGGTGGTCATGTTTCCTCCTCCTCCTCCACCATGTGAGGATCCAGATGCAGCTGCAGATACTTCCTCCACAGACGACTACGATGACATCGGAGGGGAGCCTGAAGACCAGGATGATGAGGACTACGATGATGTGGGATAAGACTGCGAGGGTGCAGGAGGGAGATTGTTCTAATAGACACTTTTAACTTTCTTATCAGAATGACTTTATCTTTTCTCAAATTTCCTGTCATCCATTTATGATTTTTATCGTTAGGATAATTTTTCTTTGGGATATCTTCGTGGGAATTTAACTGGTAAAAATAAATACAAAATTGCAGACAATATCTTTAAGTATTGTGCACAAGCATATAGAAGAAAGAATTCTTGTAAATAAAGTGTATTATATATTATATATTCCAACTGAGTCCTCTGATAAAACACTGGATGAAAGCTTTAGGGGGATTTCATATTAACCAGGACCTGATGCCCGGACTTGAGTACACTTGACCCTAAAGTCTGGCTCATTTGATCAGTGTGGACACAAACGTACCGTACCCAGGTACTGTGTCCGAGTCCGCTTGAAGAGGTGGTCTCAAGCGAGATTCACGGTCCTGCTGGAGATGTGAACAAAACTGTACTCAAACAAGGAAGCAGACCGCTATATGATGTAACTCTGAATGCCTCCTGCTACTTTAAATACCGCTGTATCCATCCATGGTATTTCGTAGATGACATTGCACTTATTTTCGCCCTCAATTTTGTATTGTTTTATTGCATTCTGTTTGTTTTTGACCTGTTGATGGCCCATTTGGGGTATTGGCAGTGTGTGAGCGCCTGCTGGATGTGTTGCTCCTCCTCCTCTGTGATGAAACTGGTCCTTTTGTATCGTGTTCTGACTACTGAGAGAAACATTCGCCAAATCTGTCAGGTAAAGAGCTACATCCACTCTTATAACATGTCTGAAAAGAAAAACAAAAATGCCTGTTTGGTTAATAAGCTGAGTAAAGCTCATCATCGATACTTTCTGCTGTCTCTTCGGACAAAGCTGACAATCTTTTTGAGGTATTTCAGTTTGTCATAGCGGGACAAGCAGAGGTGTAACTAATCAAACTAGTAGTCGGGTCTTTGTATTGTGCATGCTTGGTTGGACAGAGACACTTTTTCTTTCCTTTAAAAATAAATAAACGAATATTAAGTGCACTCTTTAGTTAGTATAATTTTCCTCTTAAGGTTCGTCATTTCTCCAGCCTTGTGTTCCCTTTTGCTGATTTAAATTTTTTTCAAATTCAGTTGCAGTTTTCCTGATCCTTTAGGCCCTCTGAGTTTATAAATCAGAAATGTTTCTCCTTTGAGATATTAAAACTCTAAACTAAATTATGCAAAAGGTAATGGTATCTTTGTTTTATTGCCCAGCTTATGGGAGAGTCAACTCCACAGTAGAATCAATCTTTGAGCATGATGATCGTAGAAGTATCCCTTATGAGTTTATTCATAAGAACAATTATCAAACTCCTAAAGAAGTGCAATGCAGGACAGCAGGACATGGGGGGGGGGGTCTCTGTTTACATTCAAACCCGGAAAAATCAAAGAATGTTTCAGCAGTTTTGGGTATGTGTGAAAAAAGTTTAGAAAAGTTGTATTTATTTATTTTAAGTGAACAGCTACTTAATCTTTATGTTTATTTGCAGTAAATTGGAAAGCAGGGCCTATTTTTCATTGTGACTTTTCGAGAAGAGATGTCTGCTACTCCTGCATGGAGCTGTGCATATTTGTGGATTCAATGAGAGGAGATTGCATGCAGTGGATTTTATAAACATTTCAGGACATCAAGGGCTACTTCCAACAATATCTGACACACATTAGAGTCACAGCTGCAACTGTAAATATCAGGAATAAAATCTGACGTGACATAAAAGTTAAATTATAAATGTTCAGACTGAGATCGAAATAAAAAAACTCAAATGTTAGCACATTTCCCTGCAGGCTGAATGTAGTCTTTGTGTTTAAGTCCACTGTAACCGACACATTTTCCAACTCGACAGAAACACAGCAGAATCCTGAAACCAGAGTTTATGCAGTTTACCACAGTTTGGCAACTTGGGCATAAGCAGTCAGCACAAGTGGTGAAGTGAGTTTCCTGCACCAACTTTACTGTGAGAAACCGAACCTGAGCTCATTTCCTGACTGCTTCAAGTCGATGGAGCTGTCAGAGGCACAAACAACAAAGGAGAGTTCGTAGTTCATACATTCGTACACAATTCTCAGAAGTGCATGTGTGAAATCATCTTTATTTATGGCCAACCGGATACCCAATGCACAGCCTAAACATGTTCTCTGGAGCGAAGCTGAGGAAGCTTCAGGTGAAACGTGTTGCTCACATTCGCTAAAATACAGTTTTAAGTTATTTTAAGTCAAAGTTTTATCTTTATTTTTGGGTTATACTTTAACTATAAAGGACTTCATAATTCATGAATGATAATAAATCATTGGCCAATCCCTATTAACATTTACTAAGCAGAAGGCAGAATGCGAATTCATTACATAATTTTAACCCTTTGAGTGCGGATAATTGCTGCTTTGATATCTATGTTCAAACTGTGCTCACTCCAATGGTGTGCGACATGTCTGAATGCCTCTCTCCCTTTTGCCTAAGCCTTATTCTGCTATCACAGATTTAATGTAATTTATTGTTTTTTAATTTTGTAATCGTGCAGTTTAGGTTGTCGATACAGCTGGAAATTAGGCGCAAAGGTTAAAGCTGCTCCTTTTATTGTAAAAGGGGACAAATGAAGTATTTCAAATGAGACTTAAATCTGTGCAGTGAGCTCCCATTCCTGTGGAACATAAATCAGTGTTTCTGCAGGTTTTCGGTGTAGAATATGATCCTCATAAGATCACATTATCAGAGTAACCTACATCTCCATTAGCAAAGCTCTTTCCCCCCCACATGGGTTGTGTTTGTGTCCCCCTGGTGGCAGAGAGGCCCCGAGCAGCCTCAGTCAGCTCACACTCTGTTGTTTATGCCTCAGGCCCACCTCACTGAGTCCAGACATTAGACTGCAGACGATGCAACAAAAAGAGAGAAAATTAGAAAATCCTTTTGGACTTTGTTTATGAAAAATGCCCTGAGCTTTCAAGTTTGCTGACCTACATACATCTAATAATCTCCAACGAAAAAATACCCACATAATGATAAGTTGTCAGTAATCAGTCACAGCTTCACTGGGTTGTGACAAGTCTAATGGATAGACGGGTTGTACAGCCAAAAAACAGTCGAGGGTGAACTCATGGCTCTCTTCGTCGAGTCGATGAGGGCAAAAAGGACTGCTCAAAAAGAAGCTAGAAGTCAAATCACATCAAGCAAAACAGTTTTAAGCACAAGGAGAAAAACTTCTGGCTCCACAATGATGGCCTTTGAATGCCCACATTTTTAAAGACATTTAAAGTAGAATTTTACTGGAGTGTAAACTAACAGTAGAAAGATTTTTAAAATATATACAAAAATAAAGGATAAAAAAACAGATTTACAAAACTTTCAAGACACTGCTAAAAGATGAGCATTTTGAAAACACAACAAACTTGTAATAACCGCAAATAAATAAATATGGCACTAACTTGTGGGGAAAATTCAAGGCATTCAGTAGCATTGTACAAGACATGCAGGACACAAGACATCAGTTACAATTAGTTACAATTAGTTACAAACAAGTCACAAATTAAACCTGCGCAATCAAAAATATACTTACATGAAGAAATGTGCATAACCTGTACAGGAAAGAAAATGTGCGATTTAAAAGAAACCTCGAAACAGAACAGTTTAAATGTGCTATTTAAATGTATTATTATTACGACTATATACAGTATGTAGTAATACTTGCTGCTTAATTAGCTGCTATTCACTTTTTTCACTGTCTACTGTTCAGAAAAGTGGAAGTGGGTTTTATTTTGAAGATGTTCACCGGAAGTGTTTCGGTTGACGGTTGGTGGTGGGTGTTTCGGTTGACGCTGCATGCGGAGCTGAACGCGTCGCATTCCGATGTGAGCGCGATGTGAGCGGCGGTGCGGTGCGGTGCGGTGTGCGGACTTCTTTTTCATGTCTCCAAACCGTCTTCGGCGTCAATTTGAAGGACTACAAATGTCCGGCGGGATGGAGGCGAGCACGTGCCCCGACGGTTACCGGGCTCTGAGCGACTGTGAGCTGAGCGAGCTTTTACAAAACGACGACAAAATGGACCAAATCATTCGGCTCAATGAGAAGGTAGGAAACCAAAGTGCCGTAAGGAATGTGTGCTAAACATTTAATTTGTATTTAACAGCGCTGTTTATTCGTTTTTCTTTTCTACTTTTTTCGTCTCTTAAAAAAAAAATCGTTTTTTTATTTTTTTATTCCTATTTTAACGTAAATCCGCTTTGCATGGCTCATCGATCGTCTGCGTGGCGAGTGGCCGGATTTTCCCATTTCTTCCCATGAACGCCTTCTCCTATAGTGTGCTAATTAGTCCCAAAGACCAGGAGAACAAAACTCTACATAAAAATGATAATTACGGCCAGGTCAAGTGATTAATTCATCTCCATCTCGAGGCGTTGAAGACCTCCTTATACGCGCCGTTACGTCGGTTTGAGTTCTCGCGCCGAACCTCCTTTAAAAAACGTCTAAATCTAGTGTTTCTTCATTGATCAAGAGATCATCAAAGTTATAAACGATAGATTGAGTAATTTTTAAAGATATCTTTGCATCCTCCTTAATTCGGCTTCAATTCTGTGAATAAAGCATCGCTTATTTGGATTTAAATTGAACTTTTACAACTGGTCATCCCGGTCCCTCTTCCTTTAAAAAGAGTCTGTCAAGCCGAGCTCATTCTGAATAAAAGTGAATTTATATAATAGTAAGTTGCGCCTAAATGTTTTGCTTTTTATGCCGAATTTATCAGTCGCCATCGACAATCACTGTGCATCATTATTTGTATCTTTGAATGATTTAGGATTTGCGTGACAACGTGGAAACATGAAGGTCGGCATTTTTAAATGGGGGTTTCACGTGCCTCTTTCTGCATGATTGAGGCACGTTTCCAGGGCTAAAACACGCTTTATCACTTTCTCTTTCCACACACCCCCCTCCCCTCCTCCACTACCAACATGCAAATACAAGGTGGTCCAATGGGTCCCAAACTTTTTCACGCATGGGCCCCATTTTGATGAGGTTTGGGGGGGGGGGGGTTCAAACAGAAAAGACTCCCTCAGTCAGGAGTCAGCAGGCTATAGGATTGCATTGTCCTTGCAGCTATGGGTGGGGTGAAACATTAGCAGGGTGGGATAGTCATGTTGTCATTGTGACCGTGCAAACACCCAAGGAGTTTTAATATTCAAAACATTATTGGACCTCACTCTGAGAAACAGAACCGCGGGCCTGGATTACTTTGCCTGGTGTTCTTGCTTGATTCTAATAAATAAATTTAAAAAAAGCTGCAAGCTTTGAGGTATTTGACCAGAGATAAGGACCGTCGTGACTTATTTGTTCTGTGTTTGGCAAAGGATGCCGTCATTTGAAACCTGGCTCTGCAGATGAAATGGGACGACGGAGCTACAAAGTGGTTGAATCTCACCGAGAGGTCATCCGATTTCCCCCCCCCCCCCCTCTGTGGGAGCAGATTACCCAAATCCACACTCCAGACAGCTTGTGGGACGTTTTCTGCATTTATCTTTCATTAACTAATAAGACGGACCCTTTGTGTCCAGAGGGCGTTAATCCTCTGAAACAGAATCTACACGTGCTGTATGTATCATCCTGTCTCTGTGCTTCATTAGGCTCATAATGATGAATGTTATGTAAACCTCTGGGGTTATTCATCATCATCATCACCAGGGCTCATTTCTTCATCGTCTCATGAATGAAGAAGACCAAACTATCAAATCGAGTAGCGCACACACACACACACACACTCGGTTAACACGGCCCTGATTACACTGTTCAACAAGCAGATCTTTTATGAGTCAAGAATGAGGTCCGGACCTTGCAGACATCATCTCCCGCTGTTTCTCTTTGACTTCATGTGTCATCAGCAGAAGACGCCTCCCTCCCTCTCTCGACTCTGTCACCCCGACGGGTGAGTCCTGTGAGGCTTGTTATTACTCTGAAAGAGCGTCAACATCATCCAGCTGCACTGAACAAAGATCAGACACCATGAGAGGATCGGTGTAACACGGACCTGCAGAGCCTGTACCACATGTGTGATGGGTAGATGGGAACGAGCGATGAAAAGGTTGGACGAGCTGCTGAGCTCTCGTCCCAGGGTTTAGTCTAAGTTTGGGAAACACTTGGAAAGGATAAGTTCTGTCCGTTGGGTGCATGGAAAGTTTCTGTTCCACATTTTAGTCTGTTTTAAAGGAAGTATTTTTCTCCCCGAGGTCCGGCTCACTGATTTGATTAATTTTGGGCCCGTTTTGAAATAACATGACAAAATGTAAGGTGTGGTGCTCACGCTCTCATGTTAAAGTGTCATGAAGTTGATTGATCGACTTTAAAGCCCCTTCTCTTCCCTCCTGAACGCGTCCCGACACGACTCCGTTCTGAATCAGCTGAACTTTACATCGAGTTGACTTCATCCTGCCGAGTTCAGGCTGGTGTGTGTGTTCGGATCAGGTCTTCTCCTGAATCTTGAGACCGTGTGTCCACACTTTCTGTGCAGCAGCTCGGGAGGTGCTGAACATTTCCGGTTGACCCAGTATGATCCAAGTATTGATTTATCTAAATATCCATATTTGCCGATGATAAGATGATCAAACTGCTCTTTCAGTGCTCTTGCATGGTGCTACATAAACGTAGAATCTTAGCTGCTGAAACCTGATTTTGCTTGAAGCACATTTCAGATTTAAGGAGCAGCACCTGAGGTCAGACATGTTGAGACACAGGAAGTGATTCTGCACAGGACTCTGACCGCCTGATGAATGTTGCTAATAAACGTCTGTTTGTGAGTTTTGACAGAAAGCAGAAGTTTATCTTTTGGACGCTCTCCTCGGCACCTGTCCTGTGAAATAAATCTGCAGAGTATTTTTCTGTTTTGATCCAGAAGGAGAAAAACGTTCTCCTCATTTTCTGCAGTGCAGAATTTCCGACTCTTTAAGTGTTCCCCAAGCGTCATCTGTCATGGAGGGTAAACACTGTCAGGACAGCTTTATAGCTCATGCATCAAATCAGAAAAAAAAAAGAAAAGCCCTTCCTTCGAGAAGTCTGCAGTGATTGTTGTTTAATAAACGGGGTGGACCGCTCTAAGCAGGAAATGGACTGTCCACTTTGATTCCTGTTTAGAGAGAACGGGGCCGTATGATTGGGCTGTTAAATCTGAATGGAGCTGTGTTATCTTTATTCAGGACTTTTTTTTTTTCTTCTTGTTTCCAGAATGAATAGCACATCTGTGGTATCTCTCCCTGCACTCACACACACACACACACACACACACACACACACACACACACACACACACACACACACACACACACACACAGACCGTCTTTTTACTACAAGGCACATTCTGCAAATTCCTCCCGACTCGGGACTCTTACATCCTTTTGATGACCCGTAAAATGTGAGACAGATGCAGCGCATGAACGCTGGACTGAATGAAAGCGCCTTCGGGCTCGTAGTGACTGTTGAGTGTTGAGAGAAAAGCAACAGAGCAAGAAAAAGTATCCGGCTGGGCAGAAACACAGGAATGCAGAGAGTGTCAGAAAAGTCAAAAAAAAAAAAAAAAAAAGGATTCAGATTGAAGTTGACAAAGTGGCGTTGTGTTGGCGCTCGAGACGCCCTTTGTTTATATCAACGCCTTGTTGGCAGGACTTACAGGGAGTGGCATTCTTTTAAATAATTTATGGTTTTTTCCTATTCTAGTGACAGTGATTACCAAACCCTCCCCCCATTCACACGTACACAGCAACCAACCACCCACCCCTCGAACCCCAGCAGCACGCCGACTCCATCCAGAGCTCGCCGTCACTCCACCGTAAACTTGATTTATGACGTTTTCAGACAACAACAAAAAAGCGAAAGCAAACTCTTGAATAGTGTTATTTAAAAAAGCATCATTTATTAGCTCATTGTTGAATTTATCCTTGGAGTTGGTTTCATCGGCTGTTTGTAAATATGGACGCCTTTCTCCACTCGGTCCCTCGCCAGACGGCACTGGAGCGTTATTTATCGTCTGTTAAACGCAGTGATAGTCTTAAAACGTGAAGCTCGATGTGCGGCGGGTTTGTCTGTGCAGCGCAGGTTGCCATGACGACGTAAACTGGTACATGTTAAGCCAAAGACAGCGTGAGTGAGTGGAGGCGTTGATAGCCAGCGGACCAACTCAAGTCTTTTCATGGCAACGTACCACACGGAGGAGGGAAAAACTCACATGGAGGGGGATTTATTAAGAAAAAAAGAATAAAGGATTGTTTTTCTTCGTGTTGAAATTTGTGGTTTTCAACTTACTTTCCAATAAATACTTTTTAAAAAGCCTCAAACTTGAAGCTGAATCACAAACGCTGGAGTTGTTCTTTGCCAATCGTCCCATGAATAATTCTGTTTCAGAGAATAACCCACTTCAAAGTGATAAAACTACACGCAGTATTAACAGGCTGTCACTTTTTAATGAGCCGGTGTATTTGTGATAGCAACGAGCTGTTTTTATCGTGGAGTCATTTTCGACCTTTCAAAGCGTTGGCCCGCGTCACAAAAACACATGTTTCCATTTTTCAACAGAACAAAGCAACTAGGACAACAAAGCCAATCAGCAGCCAAAGATCCAGCCTTTTAATAATGAACAGTGAGCCTCACACGTTTGATAGCAGTGGACGAGTAGTTTGGGATCTCGCTCACTTACTGAGAGTCCGCTCGGACAGAACTCTCTGAGAGGACGCCTCCAGGTGAGGCTCCAGCTTTATTGCTCTCCCTCTTTCTTGGTGGGGGGGGGGGGGGGGGGGGGCAACTTTTCCTTTTGCCCTGCAGGAATAGTTACTCAAGTCGTTGGAGCGTTGGCAGTCCCAGTTTGCAGACATTTTTTCCCAGGAGATAATATTTATAGTTGCAAAAGGAAAGGAAGGCTCAAAAGGAATAAATCCGATTTTTAGCGCGTGACTTCATCGTGATCGCTCGACGGTGGGTTTGAGATTCGCTTTGTCTTTACTGTTTCTATTGAAGCCTGTTCATCTGTTTGAGCTCAGTTCAAGTCTATTTATGACTGATGGGTGATGGAGAAGAAGAAGTGATGGACTGATACAACAAACACAGCAGCATTTAGAGGGATCAGAGGGAATCGGATGGACCAAACTAAAAACAAATGGCTCAAATAAAAGATCTAATAATTAGACTGAAGGGGGGGGGCACATCACGTCACAGGTAGAATGAGGATAAATGAGAGATGGTAGGATGAGTAAGACGGCAGGAGAGTTAAACGTTAAAAGGAGTAGGAATTATAAAATACTAAGTGCAAGAAGGGAGGAACTGAAAGGCTTAAAACAAATAAGAGATAAAAAACGAATGAATGAGGAAAGGAGAGATTAGCAGAAATCTTAAAAGATCACATAAAAGCAAGTCTGTAAAAATGAGTTTTAAGAATTGATTTAAAAGATGATTGTTTGAGAAGCAGGCCTGCCTGAATTTGAACGATGTGAGCGGCCTCCAGCAGCAGGTGACGTCTGAGCCGACACTTCACCTTCAGGTGATTCAGGATCCTGCTCAGCCTCCATTAAGCTGCAGGAGAAGATAAAGCTGTGATTGTATCACGCTGCCACAAATGGCTTCTTCTTATTTTCAGCCCAGCTCTGATATTTCCTTTCCACTGTGGGGTCATTCAGGACAAATCGACTCGTGTAACCCAAGAACCGCCAACCCGACTCTGCTCCTCCTGAAGAGAGACGAAGCATTCACACGTCTGCGTGAACGCCGTCGTGTGACAGCAGCAGCTTTACCGTACCAGTGTTTGCGTGACCTCTGTGACCTCTGAGGCTTTTAAAGAGAAACTGGCCACCGGCCCGGGAACAGTAACGCTCAGCCCAACATGTAATAAACTTCTGATTTGATCAACTTTGAAAACAACACCACATGGCCAAGCGTATTTAACATCAGCCAAAAAGTCAGTTGTGGGGCGCCGGTGCTTGAGCGGTTCGTTGGCGTTCCCCGTGTATGGAGGACGGAGCCACGCAGGTTCTACCCCGAGCTGTTTCTTTCATGGTATTTAAAGAGGAGAGAGTGTTTTGTTCAGGCGGCTGCCTTCTCTATAAAGAGCTGCTGCTTTCTATGTTTAGTGTTCCCACTGGAGCGTGCAATCAGCCGGCTCCAGGTCGGTCCATCGTGGAGCCGCTTCTGATGTCGAGTCCTGTGACTGATCTCCCACGCTGTCTGAGCTCGACCACATTTAAAGAAGACTTCTTTGACATGTGCTGACTTTTGTTTCTGTCTTTAGTTTAAGGAGCTGCAGGTGGAGAGGGAGACGCTTCTAACCTCCAATCGGAGCCTGGCCGAGGACAGCCTGGCACGAAGACCCCGCCTCTGCAACGGCAAACTCCAACTGGCGGAGAAATACCGGGAATTGTCCAACCTGGCAACCACATGCTGGGAAAAACAGAGTCAGCTTGGTGAGTGTGCCCGACTCTGGACGGGACAATGGGGTTGTCGGGGGAAGGAGGGGATGTCTGGTTTCAGATTTGGATGCCAGTGGGTGATCTCTGTAGAGTCATCAGTCAGGAGGAGTGCGGTTGTGATGACAAGGTCACG
The DNA here is from genome assembly GCF_947650265.1 of Symphodus melops. Lineage (NCBI taxonomy): Eukaryota > Metazoa > Chordata > Actinopteri > Labriformes > Labridae > Symphodus > Symphodus melops. The sequence continues at coordinate 24,372,076 of NC_136701.1, read as the reverse complement.
GGTTCAGATTCCAGGACTGGACGGGTAAATATGGACTTGCTAAGTGGAAGTGAGGCCCTGAAAAGGACGACAGCTTTGTACATCACCCTGAACAGCTCAGGACTGTCGTCCTCGTTCATTTCAATGCAGACAGTTGTTTTTATTTTGTGAAGAGTTGAATAGAAAAGAAGCGCTTGCAGAACAAAAGGTGGCGTCCGACCCACTTATGGTTAGAGCTAATTATACATGATATCCCACAGTGGCTCCTGCATGTCTCACCTTGTAATTGCAGTAAGATTTTTCAGCGTTTACCGCCTGTTTTAAGACACAGACAGCAGCATGAATTGCTTCTGACTCACTGTGACAGCGTCGCCGCTCCGCAGAGTGAAGGAAGTTTCACTTCAGAGTACAGAAAGAGCGTCAGAGTGTCAGCGAGACGGCGCCTTCAAGCGCTCAGCGAAAGCCTCAGCATGACTGCAGTTTGGTCATGGGAACGAAATGGAGCATATCAAATGCCGGCAGGAAGCTTGCAGCAGTTGTCAAGGAATTTGCGGGGTGAAAGGGGGCCTTGTCTTTGTTTAGGCGAGTCATGCTTTTTGACGGGGCAGCACCAGACGATGTCTTTTTAAGCCCCGAGTCACTGAATTATAAGCCTCGAGGGCGGGCTTCAGAAATTCCTCCCAGTGTAACAGAACAGGTGATTAAATAAATCCCGTGCATTAATGTCCAGAGGTAATGTCAGCCGCTGCTTATTTATAGCTCCTGTGTGGACGAGCTCGGGTTCCAGCGGTTGCCAGGTTTGTGTTGCCGGCCAGCGATGGAAGTTGGGTGGAATGTTAAACTTCCTCTCAGTGTGTGTGTGTGTGTGTGTGTGTGTGTGTGTGTGTGTGTGTGTGTGTGTGTGTGCGGTACACAGATGCGATCCCACCTCCCCAGCAAAGCAGGATGGGCGGGGGTCCGTCCTTCCTCTGCAAAACATCTGACTCTCATTTGCTGCAGCAGGGACGAACGGGTGGAGAGAGAGACCAACGAGGAGGTTTTTTTCTTGCAGCTGAGACGAACAGTGGAGAGGATCGAGGCAGACAGCTGTGTTGTTCAACACGTCCCGCTTTGCGTTTGTTTGACCAAAGACAGCTGACAAAGTGGGCTGACACCCCCCCCCCCCAGGTGGACCGGCGTGTTCCTCCTGGTCCTCTGCAGATACGAGCAGATCATCGAGCCTGACTCTTAACGTGTCTCAGATTGCAGAACATGGAGATGACCCTTTACTCCTTAAGGCCCACCTCCCTCCACAATTCCCACATCCTGTTAGTAACACCCGGCAGGATCACATTTAGTGACCTCGGTCACACGAGTCACAACAGGTTCTCTTATTGGCTGTAAATGTCTGAACTTGAAGAAGTCCTGTTTGAACCGGTTTAGATGAAGCATAAACCTTCTCTGTTTTGAATTACGTTCACAGTGTTCAACATTAACTAGTGCAGCCTGTGTAGTTTATTAAACAGACAGCGAGCAGTTTGTCTGACCAGTGTGAAAGCGGAGAGAATGAAGAGCTCCGTGAGAAAGGATCAACATTTTCTCCCGCAGCAGGAGAGGACGCGCTGAAGTAAACGAGGAAACGCGGAACAAATCCTGGAAACATCCAGTTTGCTGCTGACCTCCAGTGGCTTCATTTCTCACCTGGTCGTGGCGAAGTAGCTTCAGCAGTGACATCACAGCAGAGATACTTCAGTGTCTAGTTTCTGTATTTCTATCACCGACCAGGGCCCTTTGGATTCCCCAGTGGGTGCTGAAATGCATCCTGGGAAAGTTTAGTGAAATCACGACCGGAGCAGAAGTCCAACCCCCGATAGAAAATGTCCGATCGTAACCAAAGCGGGGGAATCGGATAAAAGCTGCGTGTCAGGGAGCGAATGAAGGAAACATACTCGTTTTGTTTGGATGATACTTTCTTTTTTTTTATCTTCTCCCAACCTTCAAAATAAAGTGTAGGATATGTTTGCGTTTTAAACCATGTGATAACACCAAACCTCGTTGGGGTCTCAGGCTTTTTTTCAACAGACAAAAAGCAGGCGAGTGAAACGACACAGTACAAAGACGTGATGGTGTGACGTCGTTACAGAATCTCACTCTTTTGTTTAAGCGATCAAATATTGATTTGAATCAAAGCTGAGTCACAAAAGGAAGCGTGACTTTGTTGAGTTGTTATGGAGGTGAGCGGCCTCGTGTTTGGATCTTGGCGTGAGTTTAGTCAAAGCGTTGAGATCATCTGATGTCTTTGAAAGCTTTCAGCTGTGTGAATGTTTCAGTCTACTGACACGGACGGCTCCTTTTGTCTGATGGAATTACTGTTTTTTTTCCCTCTCCTGTAATCCCTGTTTCACACACGTGAATATGCAGAAAAGATGTAGTTTTGTAAGATAAATAAAAACACCAAGTTGAAGTCTTTGTAATGGAGCGCACGTTGAACTCTTCACACACCCGTCTGTAACTTTGGGACAACGAGAGGCCGCGCTCTCTGCACATCCTCCTGCAGGACTGTACTTGCTGCGTCTTCCTTTGTGATGCCTGGGTGTGGACTTCAGAGCGGGATTATGGGTTTGTTTGTTGTCGAAGCAGATGGGAGTGAGTGTGAACCCTGAGACGAGGCTTTTCTATTCACTTCCTCTGGGAGCACAGCTGACTGTAGGTGGAGAACAAAGTGCGTTTTCTGCTTTCTTTTTGGGAGTTTCCACGTTCAGATTTGAACTGAAAGAAACTGTTTTCTTGTACTCGGAGTCAACACGTCTCCCGTTGGATGTCAGGGATGTTAAACAGCTGAATGTTTCCTTGTGTTTTCTCCGTGCGTCTGACACACACTTCATGTTGTACGTTCAGACATTTACGAGGCGTTTCGCTGTCAGGTCACATTCACTCTTTGAATATCTGAGCGAGCTCGCTTGTGTCTGATATATTTTTCAGCGACTCGGAGAGTAAAGATGCTGAAGGTGTTTCTCACGCTAGGTAGCAGAAGTTTCCAGACGCAGCACAAGCGTAAAGATCAGGTCCACTGCCTTTAACAACCCGAGGCTGGCCGTCCCTGTAGAGGCTCTCGGCTCTGGGTTGTACCTGCAAAAATAATTGGCTGCATTTGTTGGTGTGAAGTCTGCGTTTCCTCTCTTGTTGCTCCGAGTGTCGGAGGATTTGTGGAAAATTGCTAATTGGTATTTTTCTGACCAATTTAGCATCTGTGATTTGGAGTGGGATTGATATTCAGGTGTGAATTTGTGCTCAGCAACATGGAGTTAAGCAGCATCTTTATCTGCTCTCTTTTCTTCCTGTTTCAGGTAATAACACTGCAGCTGCACACGACGACGCCTGCAGTATGATGTCAGAATCAGGAGAGTCGTTGTTTAGTGGCGAGCGCTGGTTTTTAAATGGCTAAATCACCGCAGAAGAAAATGATGCATCTAACATGAAAAGACTCGAACAGTGTTTTTATAATTCCACATCCTTTTCCCGTCAGGCTGTAGAGCGGGGTCTCTCCCGTGAATTTCTCACACCTCGTCTTCCCGTCACAAATCAACATTTAAAGAAAAAAAAAAAAAACCTGAGGGAGAGAGAGAGTTCCAGCTGCAGAGAGGCGTCAGGTTAAATACGTGTCTTTGCATTTAGTTTATTTTGAAGAGGATGTTCTTGAGTGACACCACGGCGTGGCACGTGATCGTAAAGAGGCTCGACTCGAGGTTAACGCCAGTCTGACTCCAGTTACAGCTGAAGAAACATCACTATTAGAGGCAGATATACAGTGGACAGAGATGACAGGCGGGAAAGAGGCCACAGGCTCGAACCCGGGCCGCTCGCGTTGAGGACTCTACCACTGAGCCACCAGCGTCGCTGATCCACGTCATTTTAGTGAGCAGTGAAAAGCCTGTAGAGTGATGAAATGTTTCTGGTGTTTGTGATTTGCAGCTCGACAGAACACCAACATCTGTTTCTCTGCGGGTTTGGAAACCATATGCAACAATTAAAAAGGGTAAAATCCTCAGTCGCTGGCTCAAATCGCTGCAGCTCGAGACGACTCTATTAATCATGTGAAATGTAATTAAAATCCTGGCACACTCGACTCCTTCAGATCACTTTTTGAATATAAAAACAATGAATCATTCTGCCTCCGCTGCTGCAGGATGGAGCCCTTCCTGCTGGTCGTCAGGACACCTGCATGCTGACGATTTGATTTAGAGAGCGTGAGACTCTCTCTCAGCCCTCGTCTTACCAGCAGCAGCTGTGTGAGCTGCATTTTTACAGGAACATGGATTTTCAAAAAAGCTGGAAAAACAGGAAAAAAAGTCTTTAAATAGATTTAATGTAAAGCCGTCGGATGAGCTCTTCCAGTTGTAGAAACACGGGCTCTGGCATCACACAGCCGCCTAAAGCCAACATTAATCCCATGAGCTGCGTTGACCGTGACCGAACAGGCCGAGGAGAACATCATCAGCCCGCCAGAAGAAAAATGTCACGATGGCGGTCGCCCTGTTAGATTGACAGGTCGCATCAGAGTGGCGAGGGCTTAAAATGACAAACTAATAATATCCTGTTACTTTTCTGACTTTGTGACTTTGTGGTACAATTCAGCCGGGATCCCTGAAAAAAAAAAAAAAGTGTTATCTGGATATGTTGGCGCCGTGAAGCTGTTATCACACTGGTGCTGGATAGAAGAGGAATCCTCTCAGGTCGCCTCGCTGCGTCGCGTTAAAGAGGACAAACATTCGGCTGGAGAGCTGCTGGCTCGTTTTTCACTCCTCATTGGTTGGCTAATTTTCAAGCCTGGGATTCATCCATGCCCTTCAAGGCCCCATCTGTAATACCATGACCTATTTGTGCGTTATCAGCTGCAGATCGTTTGCCCGGCATGTTGAACCGCATTTCTTCACTTGATTTCTCGGGAACATTCGTTTTTCAAAAGGGGTTAGCCGCTCTCGGCGGTGAAAGGATTGTGTTGCTTTCATTATCACCGACCCATCGCGTCTCTGTGTTTGTGCCGCTTCCAGCTGGCGCCCCATCAGTCACGTGCGTTGATGTCTCGCAGCCCTTGACCAGAGACGATGTTAGCGGCATGCGAGGCGTGAAACGTGGAGATCTGTCGAGCTGTGAGCTGGGAAAAGGAAGCTGAAAGAAGTAAAAGCTGCAGTGTCGTATCCTCTGACATCTCAGTCGTGCACTCTCAAACACCCTCGTATGTTTTCACACCAGCGTGCGAAAGCCTCTCTCGTATTTCCAAGTTGTCTCTTTGAAAAACCAGCTGCATTTGAAGCCTCACTTTCTTGTGATTGATTTGCACGCCGTGCAGAAAACGCCACATGACTGGATGTGCTGCGGCGGTGTCGTGGAGAACTGAGGTGTGAACTCTGAGTCCGACTGTGTGTGTGTGTGTGTGATTCTCAGCTGCTTTATACGTGATGACAGTTTATCTTTCTCCTCATTAAACATGTGCAGCCATCTTCCAGCGTCGGGCTCAACGCTAAAATGAATCTGCAGCCTCTAATTTATCTGTTGCATCACAGCTTAGTGTCGTTACACATTCTGTCCGCCGTGTTTGCTGTCATTAAATCACATGCAAATAGCACGATGAACACACACACACACACACACACACACACACACACACACACACACACACACACACCTCCACAGCCGTCACACGGCTTAGTCCTGTCATCTGTGCAGGAGGAGTTTGAATTACACGAGCTCATCAAGGCTGCGTCCTTTCTTAAAAAGAAACAGCGGAGCGAATTCTTGTTGTTTCACATCCGTTACGATGTGATGTAACCATAGAGACGGAGCTCAATTAAGTTTCCCCCCACAGCCGGAGGGAGGAAACAATTCTCTCTCTCTCTCTCTCTCTCTCTCTCTCTCTCTCTCTCTCTCTCTCTCTCTCTCTCTCTCTCTCTCTCTCTCTCTCTCTCTCTCTCTCTCCATTGTTGACTTAGTGTTGTGTGTCAAGGTGCTTCCATCTGCCAGCACGCAGCAGAGACAAAGGAGGAACAAAGTTTCTCCAAGCGAGTCTTCAAGAAGACGTGCACGCATCCAGGAAATCTGAAGAGACACCGAGCGGGGAGACGGGGGCTTTCTGTGGGGGGGGGGCAAGGGCGGGGCAGCAAGTCAGAGAAGATGTTTAGTAACGTTTGTATGTAACTTTAATCAGGCTGAGACCGCGTCCCCTGGTAACTCCTAAACAAGCTGCAGCTGCTCATTTGGACTCTCTGTCTTGTCTCTTGTCTGATATCATGAGCGAGACGGAAACTGCTACGTGACGTTTTCTGTCCCACCAGCATGTCCGCCTACACTCTTGAGTTCTCGTTGGGATTCTGTCCGAACACGTGTGTCCAACCGTCTCGTCAAATAAACGCTTTACTCACATTTCTGTAGCTGAACTATGAGGCGGGGCTGATTGACGGGTGTCGTGAATGTTTGTGTGTGTTCTTTAGGAGGGACCCTGGGTCGGGTAGGGGGGGGGGGGTCGTGTCAGAGAGGAGACTACCGCCATGTTTTATCCTGTCAGTGGTTGCAGCATACATGTGTGTATAGTTATTCCCTTTGGTCGACCTGACACTCGTGTCCCCCCCCCCCCCAATTCAAGACTTAACCTACATGCAGTGACCACTAAAGGGACCCTGTGACGCATAAAAGAACCGGACTTGATTATGTGAACGTCTTCCTTCATGTCACTCTCACAGCAAACGCAGGCTGTGAGTGTGCAGTGCTTTAAAGAGTCTATTTAAAGTCTTTAAGGTGTCGATGGCTGACACCCTTTCACCCACATGAGCTGAAATAGAAACACCTTCCGGGCTCGTCCCTGCAGCCCGTGTTCCCCTCACAGCTATTTTAGTCTTTGCATCTGCGTGATAAAAACTGTGGCCGTGCGACACGTCAGGTTGTCTCCACGTGTCGACTCGTACAAATGTGAGTAACGGTGCCGCGCTGTGACAGTCACAGCTGGGAGGCTGGCGTGGCCTCGAAGGTGTCACACTCGGGTTTTTTTGACACCGTGAGTGACAGACGTGTTTGAGTTTAAAACGCCGACTCGACCTCGCATCTCTGCAGCTCAGCCAATCCCATCTCCGAGCAGTCGTACCTCAGCGTCCTGTCCTTACATGAATCATGTCCCACTTTGTGATTGTTACTTAAAGGAAGTGGGCGATCCCGATGCACGTGAACTTCAGGGCAAAGACTTGACGGATAGAGGCCGATGCAGAAGTGGCGGATCGAGCAAAACGTCAGCACCCTGTCCAGCTGGCTCGCGCTGATCCTTCTGCGTTCTCCTCCTCCTGACTCTGGATCACACCTGCAAAAACCCCGGGATGGTTCTTCAGGAGTTTAGTGAAAGATGAGAGCGGTGACTCGCCATGGTCCAGTACATCAGCTGATCTGTGACAGACGTGTGCTCAGCCCACACGGGGACAGAGACTGCACCAACACATGTAGCTTCAGATCACTGTGCAGGAAGTTAATGCTGATCACACCGGACGTCTTGACAGTCGGGGGGGTTAAAGGGGAAGTGATGCATGATGGTCCGCCCGGTTGTTTTCGTTGCATTTCAAATTTTAAGGGTCTTGGAGTTGCTGCGAGCCAACCGTGTTCGTCCATGCTGGAACATCGATATGAGAAACATAACAACACATTTCTTTATTTTTTTAACAACTTTGATTCACTAAAGTTTTCAGACGAAACATTGAACTCCCCTCGCTCACTTTCAAAGGTTTATAATATTCAGATCAGATCCAACATATCTGGATGACTCTACACACGGCTTCATCCATTAAGCTTCACTTATTTCATCTCTGTAGTGAAGAAAATGCTTAAAATAGTGATGTGGGAGCAACGAGCTCCATTCGTTCAGTGTCGACATGTCAGAGTATCTGAAAACCTGCGTGGATAGACGCCACCATGGATGGGAATGAAAGAGTGGTTTTTTTCTGACTTTATGAGCTGACCCTTTTACAACCTGGACCGCAGTGAGGCTCAGTCGGTCCATCTGCTCGCCTGTCTGTCTCCAGAGAATCATCCAGAACCGTAAAGTTTGTCAGAGTTTCATTTAAACCAGAACAGAGAGGTTTAACGTGCAGGAAGTGACCAGCGCCTGCTCCTGTGCGTTTATCCTCGTGTTAATTACTCGAGCAGCGATTGTTTGCCGACATGTTGATCAACCCGTGCAGACACATTTCTCATGATTCACTGTGTGAACACTTTGTGTGTGCGGCTCCATCTCCTCGTGGTGGACCAGCTCCGCGGTGTGTTTACACACCAACAGTTAGAAACGCCCACGATGCAAACCAATCATTATCTCGCTCTGACAAACAAGTCGGTCTATTTAACCACCCCCCCCCCCCCCCCCCCCAAGCCTCCACCAGCTACAGTCTGCACATCTGTAAGATGTCTGCATGCACGTTCTGTTCTGCAGGGCTACGCTCTCACTGTCCAAACCCGGAGTGCATTAAAGGGTTAAATCTGTGTCTCTGTTCTGTACATTAAGACGTCTGTGTTCCCGCCTCCTTTTAACCGTCACACGTACCTCCCACTGTGACAGTTATAAATAAAACAATAAAATACACCCCTGTCTTTAAACTGTGTGTGAATTCAGCGGGGACGAGGAATTAAAAATAACAACAGGGAAACATTGAGCTTTCTTTCTGACGGTGTCGGTTTCTTCTGTCACATCGAGGCATCAGAATAACTTTATATCTCCTCGCCGTACGTTTAGCCCTCCACTAACAGCTGATGTGATCTTCGATGAAGCGTTTGTTCTGCGGGTATTTCATTGAAACGCTCGACACACAGTTCCAGCGTTGTTCCCTCTGTACAGTAGCAGGAGCGTCTCTATCGTCCTCATCAGCTCATGCCTGCTCCCGGACAAAGCCTGTCCCTTCATCACAGACACCATCCACTCTCTCTACGCTTCGCTGTGAATCACTGGCCTGCAGGTTCCCCCCCGTCCCCCCCCCCCCTGCTGCCCTCCCCAAATGTAGGTCACACACAGCTGCCACAGGAGTGTTTGTTTGCCAGGCTGTCACCTCTCATTACACCCCCATCCCGTCAACATCTGCAGCGCGGGGTCACGAGCGAGGCCGTCCCTGGATGCATGCGAGCTTTTTACTACAGCAGCCAAAACACTTCAATGTGATGTATAGTGATACATTAATAATGCACAGCGAATGGCGTCATACAAATTACTGTCACAAGAAAAAAAAAAAGGTGGGGGGGTGAATGCACAGAAAGATGGCATGTAAAGATTAAACATTTAAAGAGAACATCGTCTGCACACTTTGTCCTTTCCCTCTTTCTGTCTTGATGAGGGTCTGAGATTGTCCTCAGGGGGCTCAGTGCTATTAGGATCATCACTGTGACCTTTATTTACCCCCCCCCCCCCCGGTCTCTGCTGAACCCGCTCCAACCCGCAGGCGTGAGCGTGGCTGTCTCTGCGTCTCTGGGAAAGGCCGAGACACACGTTTCCATCCGGCCTGGTCGGGGCTGTAGGTAACCCCGGGGGGGCCGACACACACGCCTGAGAGTCCTGTGTCGATGTATGACTGTCTCTCCCTCTCTCAGTTCGTCTTCACGTGGACGTCGGCTGTCCCCCGCAGTAAACAGACTCTCAGGGTCTCACGTGGATTCTAAGAGTAGTCAGGCTGTGTGTACAGAGGCTACAGTCCTCCAAGCCGGTCAGCCCGGGTTCAAGTCCTGACCTGAAGCTCCATTCATGCATGTGGCCCCCCCCGCTCCCTCCCACAGTCCCTGCTCTACCCCCCGTCCTCTCTAATAAAGGCATAAAAGCCCCCATATTAAGAATCACACTTCGGCTGTATGAAGGAGAACAAAGAACAATTCAGTGTTTTTTTTAAGGGGGGGGGAAATTATCCCTCAAACTCTCACGCTTCAGAGGGGCCTGTTATTGTTTATCATTAGAGGATTCACTGACGACGTTAACCAATCAGAGGAGAATATACTCACCACAGAGATGCTACCATACGAGATTTGAGTTCTCACACGGAGGAGGAGCGAGAGTTCATCGTGCAGGTTTGAACCTTTAAGAAGTCCTTAAAGGTTCAAACCTGCACGATGAGCTCTCGCTCCTTTAGAGGAAACCGAGGAGACGATATAACCGGCCCAAATCTTCCCTCTGGTTCCCGCTGCAGCATTGTTTGTTTTATTAGCGGTGGAGACATGACAGGAAATGAAGACTTGAACAAATGTGGTTTATGGTCCGCTCCATGTCCCGGTCCCCGGGGCCCCAGGAGCCCCCCCTCTCCACTCACTGGTCAACAAAAACCTGTTCTCATTTAACGTCGGTCATGTTCTTCTGAAATGTCTCCAAATAATGAACAACTGTTGGTTTGGATTCATCTTAAGGTTCGAGTCCAGCAGCCGACGTCAGAAGATCCTTTATTTCATATTTAATGTATAAAAGTCAAATTATCAGTTCAGAGGCTTCATTTCAAGCTCTGTCCCCCCGGGGACAAATAAAGTTTTTTTTAATTGAATTGAACGCACCAGCAGGTACACGACGTGATGGTCTCGCTGCGTCACGGTGAAGTAGCCGTGTTGTTCTCCAGTGTGTGGACGCACGCTTCATGATTACAGAAACAGATTCATGCGTTGATTTTATGACCGTACATATGAAAGGTAAGCGTGCTCAGGTCGTGGTCACGCCGGGAGCCGTGTGAGTGCAGACCAGCGGGGGAGGGGTTAAATCTGTGTGTCAGATCAGAACACGCAGACGAACGGAGAGAAAAGAATCACAGAGACGTGATGAATCAGAATCAATATTCTTTGTTTTCCTGATCGACTTCTTCACATCCTGTCAGAAGTCACCTGGTTAGAGTTCAATGTCGTTAAACTCGTGAAAGAAACGAGTTACAACAAACAAGCAGTTTATTTATTTTTTTAAAGATGTGGGAGAAAAGAGCCTTGAAATGAAAATCTAAATCCATCTCTCTTTAAGACATTTCATAAGTGAACAATAAGCCGAGTCACTACACTGCTGTCAAAACAAACAGAGCACATTCAGTCTTCATCATCATCATCGTCGTGTCCCGGAGACAAAACGAGATCCGTCCGGTCGTCGAGTCTCGGCTCCCTTTGAATGTCTGCCGTCTTCTGTTAAAGATGTGTTATAGTGTTGACATTAGGATGAATAATTAATATAAGGTGTCTGTGTGCACACGTGAACAGAGAGTACTCCGGGCATTATTCATGAGGTACGAATACAAAGAAAGCTTGGAGGGGGGGTAGGGATAATGAAAAAGTTTATTTGGCGGTTTTATAGATTTATTGGGTGCATGAAGTCTCGACGGAGCGTCTGAGAATCTAATACGAGTGAATGGCAAGAATGAGACGCTGAAACAGATCTCAGTTTGGTGGTCAAACTAAACCAAGAGCAGCTTCTCAAAATAGCTCAAAGCGGAATATTTACTGCCTCTGTTTCCCCCTTTTTTTGTAGCCAACAACTGTCCTCCCCGTCACCGCCATCTCCTCGTCAGCACATACCCCGAAGGCTCTTTGTGATTTGGAAAATAATCTCTATTCTGTGGTTTCTTGGTTACTGGATTTTTTTTCTTTTCCGATTCAACGGCTGCATCAGTGATGTTTCTTTTGTCTTCGCAGAAGCTCGCGGCCAGAAGCACGGCCTGCAGACGGTGCAGAATCTGCTGCAAGAAGAGGTGGCAAGAGCCGAGGAGCACTCGGAGGTGAGAAGACACAAAAAGGGAAAATCTCACACACGCACACACACACACACACACACACACACACACACACACACACACACACACACACACACACACACACGAGCCCGTTCGTCTCGTTCTTGCTGAAAATCAAACCCTCTCTTGCGTCACTTTGGCAGCACATTGGTGCGGGATTCTTGAAAAGCGTCTGACAGCCCACACACATCTGTGCAATCTGATCTCCAAAGACAGGAGGGCTTGTACGTACAGTGAGCAAATCTGCCAACATCTGAGCGCGAGTGAACCCACGGCGAGCACGCCGAGCTCTGCACACATCCCTGTACATGTGTTCTGACAAGGCTGCCTTCACAGCTGAATCGTGTGGAGATGCAGGGAGGCAGAGCTGCGCTCAAATCAAAATGCAGGGTTTGTTTGTTTTGGGCAGAAATGGATCCAGTGTGTTTTTCTGATTTTTGCGTAGAAAGCTGTGTGGAGAGTGAGCGGAAGCGTGGGCGAGTTTTAGAAAGATATTAACATATGTGGGTGACTAAAGGCTGCTCAGATAAATAAACCAGATCCCGTCCTCGTTATCGGAGCTCCTCCAGCTTTACATTCACAGTGGAGAGGAGCGGGATGAGCTGTAAATGATCATATTCAGACTTTAACTCCTGCTGTACTTTCAGAGCAGAGAAACATTAAATATTAATGTGTTCAAGTAAAAACCAATGAATTATCGGGAAATATAAAAAAAACAGAATAATGAGTTTCTGTTTAAATCGATGTTTTCCGTTCCACAGACAACAACGTCGGTTTCATCGGTCGGTTTTATTTTGACTGAAGCTGCTGAGTCGGTGATCTTTAATTTTGACCGTTTTCAGATGCTGTGTCTCCTTTCTGTCCTTCGCTGACACATAAAGTTAACATTGACGTCACCCACGGCAACGCGCATAACGTGCTGGAGAATTGAACCGTTCACTGTTTATTGCAAACATCTGCGTCACCATGGAAACCAGGCAAATACATATATAAAAAAAAAAAAAAAAAAAATCTTTAATAATAATCCTTCATTTGAACACTCACAGTTTATTTTTTCCTACCGGTGCTGAAAGTCGTAGACTGCAGGCTTCTTCATGATTGTGTCTTCATGTTCAGCTAACTCCGCCCCCTTTATGTGAACACGCCCCCCAACAAAAATTCTGGGTTGATTTATCAGGTTGATAACAGGCGTCATGTGACCGTTGAGCACCATGGCTGTTCAGCTTAGTGAAGCAGATGGTTACCATGGTGACCTCACTCTGCCGTAAAGGCTTCTCCATCTGAGAGGCAGAGTTCACTTTTATTTTGTAGACCGGACAGTGGGGGGAGGTTCAGAAATCAGGAAGTGGAGAGTGACATGCGGGGGAAAAGGAGGATTCGAACCTGGGCCGCCCGCTCTGAGGACAATATCCTCCGTAGATAGGAACCACTCAGCTCACAGCTCCTCCTGGGAATCTGTTTTTAATGATTATTTCTGTAAGTTGAATGAAAAACAGATTTTTGTGTTGAACTGATTCTGACAGCCGGTCACGTTTGTTTACATCTTCTCGACGGCCGTGTTTCTCTGTGCAGCTCTGGTTTTGTTTGTCGAGGCGGGTTACGTCTGCCTCGGCCACAGTGCTGCGGAGGAACGTCGGGTTTTGTTTATTGCGCTCGTGGTCATGAAAAGTGACCCTTTTAAGAAGCCCGGGGAACAATGTCGTCTGTGGATAATCCGCAGACCTCACTGTGAACAGATTGGAGGGTTTGACTTGTGGCGAGAGCAGAATGGAAAGGAGGAAGGAATCCTCCGCTGGCCTCCAATGCCTTCACAAACATCAGAACCTTTGGCTTTCTTTCTGTCACAGAGGACTGCAGCGTTTAAAGCCGTTTACGCTCTCTCACCCGGGCGTCACGGCCGTGAGAAGAGACTTTGAAGATGATTTAACATTGCAGATTTGAACCGTTTTAATTTCCCTTGGGATCAATAAAGTATCTATCTATCGATTGATTTATCAGTTCTGGACTCTGTCGTCTTCCTTC